>NC_143220.1:16594414-16787500 GCF_030267445.1 Bombyx mandarina
GCATTGCTATGCGGATGACAGCACGGGAGATGCGCGATATATCGGCCATCAGTCTCTCTCGGAGCGTGGTGCAAGAGAGACGATCAAAACTTGTGTCTGAAGTGGAAAGCACTATGGGGCGAGTCTCCGAATGGGGTAAATTGAACTTGGTTCAATTCAACCTGGTAAAGACACAAGTTTGCGCGTTCACTGCGAAGAAGGACCCCTTTGTCATGGGGCCGCAATTCCAAGGAGTATCCCTGCAACCTTCCGAGAGTATCGGGATACTTGGGGTCGACATTTTGAGCGATGTCCAGTTTCGGAGTCATTTGGAAGGCAAAGCCAAGTTGGCGTCCAAAATGCTGGGAGTCCTCAACAGAGCGAAGCGGACTTCACGCCTGGACAAAGACTTTTGCTTTATAAAGCACAAGTCCGGCCTCGCGTGGAGTACTGCTCCCGTCTCTGGGCCGGGGCTCCCAAATACCAGCTTCTTTCATTTGACTCCATACAGACGAGGGCCGTTCGGATTGTCGATAATCCCATTTTCACGGATCGTTTGGAACCTCTGAGTATGCGGAGTGACTTCGGTTCCCTCGGTATTTTGTACCGTATGTTCCATACTACCTGGAGCCACCGCGGTCATCCACAGTGCGTTTCCAGAGGTCTTTTTTGCCACGTGCCATCCGGCTATGGAATAAGCTCCCCTCCACGGTGTTTCCCGAGCGTTATGACATGTCCTTCTTCAAACGAGACTTGTGGAGAGTATTAAGCGGTAGGCAGCGGCTTGGCTCTGCCCCTGGCATTGCTGAAGTCCATGGGCGATGGTAACCACTCACCATCAGGGTGGCCGTATCCTCGTCTGTCTGCTTACCAGGGCAATAAAAAAAAAAGGCAGGTACATATATGCCTTTTAATCGTCCGTATCGACGTTCATCCTGAAGATTCTGTTTAGAATATACGAAAAACTTAATTAATGTTTTCTTATCAGTTTTTTCTAAGCGTGTGAAATTTCAATTCAATACGACGCTTGGTAACACTTATAGCAAGATTTATCACAATCGGATGAATGGTTCAGGAATGCATAGAACACATACAACCATTCATTTTTATTATTTAACATTGAATTTTATTCCATTAAATTGGAATCAAAATAAGCTAATCAATAAAACTAAACAAACAATAACATTAAGTATATTGTTATTTATTTGTTCCTTTTCCTTCTAAACATGCATTGATTACTTTCTCCACTGCTATTGTGTGTTGTTCAGCTAATCTTATTGCTTCCTCATTATTTTCTGTTGATAAACTACCACCTCCCAATTTCTGAATGCCACATAATAAGCCTTTGTTGTAGGAGATTATTAAATTTGATCCATTGCCTCCACACATCTCTTCTTCATAATTTGTTGGATCAGTTAATAATATTATTTGGCTGAAAGAAAATAGTTTGAATTATTTTTATGGAAATGTTGGTTTCTTTGTTATATATATTGTTTGTTTGTATATTGGTTGATCCACCCTTTGAGCAAGAATTTAGTATTCCTCGTTGCTAAATATAGGCAATATAGTGGTACCCCTTGTGGCTGTAGCTGGATTAACCTCTTAGGCTACTAGCGTATAGGTAGGGCGAAAAAAGTGATATGTGCGTTAGTTTCCACATCATAGTCTACCAGTCAACAGTATGCCAGCAAATTTTTTTATCTCTATTAACAGATAGTTAATTGCAACAGGTATTTTACAATACTTTTTTTTAAATAATTTTGAATTACCTTTGAAAATGTTCGTACACAGCAAAGCTTGTAGCTACCGGTAGTCCATGGATTTTGAGATTTATCCTCTCATTTGTTTCTACTTTTATTTCTTCTGTTTCTGTGTCATAATTAACAGATGGTAATAGTACTGAAAGTTAAACATTAAAATTACATTACTCACTATTGTTTTTTTGAGCTAAATTGGCATTTAATGTAATAATATTAATGTGTTAATGAGCGAATGAGTTTATGGGTCATCTTATGTTAAGTGGTTACTAGAAGCCATACCTATTACAATATGAACACCGAGACCCACCTTGTGACTAAGTCTAAGTCGCAATGATGTAGTTTAATTGTTGTCTCAACTCTCGACAACCGGAATTACTGGCCACTCACTAGTATGAATTAAGCAGTTGACCACGAATATTTAGAATTAGACATAAGTGAATTTTAATACAGGGTGGCCCATAAGTCCTTTGAAAAGTAAAATTTGAATAAAACGAACAGGGCGCGCGTGAGCGGTGCAGGGGAAGCGGGGGGAGTAACTTCGGTTTCTGGGAATTTAGTCGCGATGGAGCGTTTTACCGGAGCGGACCGTGCGTTTTGTGTGCGCGAGTTTTATAAAAACGACAATTCGGCAACCGTTGCGCGGCGTAAATTTCGAGAACACAAAGGTTTACACAACTTTGACGACACTCCAACTCTTCAAACGATTAAGAACTGGGTTGCTAAGTTCGAGGAGACCGGTTCGACGTTAGATAAAGCGCGGTTGGGTCGCCCAAGGACGTCACGTACGGAACAAAACATAGACACAGTGACACAGTCTATTCGCGAAAATCCGAAACAGTCAACTCGTAAGCGCGCCAGAGCATTAAACGTATCCAGGACATCGTTACAACGGATTTTGAAGAAAGATTTACATATGCACCCTTACAAAATTCAGTTGGTTCAAGAATTAAAGGAAACTGACGGTATTCAAAGACAAAATTATGCGAATGAAATGTTGAATCGGTTTACTTCCTTCAATAACATAATGTTCTCTGACGAGGCTCATTTCCATCTTAACGGGCATGTTAGTAAACAAAATTGCCGTTATTGGAGCCCCATCAATCCAAAACTTAAGCATCAGAAGCCCTTACATAGTCCGAAAGTGACTGTTTGGGCCGCTATGTCAGCCCATGGTATCCTAGGGCCTTACTTCTTTGAGGATGGCAGAGGGCGCGCAGTTACTGTTACGTCGGAGCGATATGTGGCTATGATCGAAGAGTTTTTCATACCAGAATTGCAAAACTTTTCAGGCTTTAATGCCAGGACGTGGTTTCAACAGGATGGGGCCACTTCTCACACCTCTAACACTGCTATGCCCGTTATCCGTCAACTTTTTCCTGGCAAAGTTATCTCTAAGAGAGGAGACATTTCCTGGCCTCCACGTAGTCCAGATCTGACCCCGATGGATTTTTTTTTGTGGGGCTACCTTAAGGCTAAAGTATACGACACAAACCCGCGGTCAATTGAGGCCCTAAAAGAAAACATCCGCAGAGAAATGACAAGCATTTCAGCAGTGACGTGCCGCGCAGTCATCGACAATTTTAGACGTCGTTTGCAAGAGTGCCGTGATCGCAACGGATTACATTTAGGAGATGTTATTTTCAAAAAATAATTCCCGTTTTTTAAGCTTTTTATGTAAATAAAAATTTAATTCATAATGTAATTAGCTTTATTTTAATAAAATTTTTGTCATATCAAAGGACTTATGGGCCACCCTGTATTTATAATAATATATACAGCAATCTTAATACTACTGGAGGGCTGTATGGTATGACTTTGATTGATAGCAATAAAATTGGTCATTCAAGTGTATTAATATATACTTACATGTTTTGAAGCTGGCTATCAGTGCTATGATGCATGCATCAACAAGGCTCCCGTCATTGTCAATACACACCATATCACAGTACACAACCCATGCTAATTTATCTGGTACAATGCAAAGATCTTTTAGATCAATGCATTTAGAATTTTTGATAATTTCTGATACAATATTATTTATAACTTGTGCATAATCTGAAGGAGGGCCAGGTCTATACTTAGAAGAACATAAAGCAGGTAGTTCCACATTTGTTATTAAAAAACCTAAGTCAGGTTCTTCAGCTTTTGGTGCTGCTAATTCCTGAAAAATCCTTAATACTTATTTCAAATTTAATTTTCAGCAACAGAAACAGTATTCAATTGATTAATATTTATATGATCTATATTTAGATAGATATAAATAAATAGATATTATATAATAATAATAATGTTATTTCTTCATTGTCACAATCATATTATGTGAACATGTCTGCTTTTTTCCTTCCTTTTCTTTCCCATAAAAGCTTTGTCATGACTTCAATTTAATAAGACCAGCATTGTCACATCCCTTCACACACTTCAGTGCACAATTTATCTTATTCTTTATCAAGGGCGGATCCAGCTTTGGCGCCAGGAGGGGGTCATATAGTCAAATTTAGATGCGTTCGTTCCCAAACGTTTGCCATTATACAAAGTTATTATACTATATTAAATTAATTAAATATTGAAGGTATGTAGTTACATAAAATCTGTATGGTGACAAAATATATAAATAAAATCATTATATTCAATTAGTGGTCCACTTAAGTCCTGGACCCAGCTCAGGGGGTGGTCATGACCCCCATGACCCTCCCCCTGGATCCGCCATTGTTCTTTATACAATGATGACTTCAACTTTAAAGAGAAAAATGTTGAGAGCTATCTGCAGATTAAAAGCTAGTTTTAGGCTATAGGATATTCTATGAAAAGTGAGTCTATTAGTCAAAAGATGCTTTTGAGACATTCAGCAATAGTTATCCAATCTAATGCAAATTTACTCACACTAATTCTTAATATTTACAATTTCTAGCTTAATTTTCGAAAAATATATTCACAGCTAACGTCGGCTTATTGGTAATAAAACCATTGAACGCTATAGCATTTGAATTGGTCGTAGACTTGTGAAAACCAACCTGATATCACGTAAAAAGACACCTAATGCGAAAACGGTAAAAGTACACTATAAAATCAAAATTTTATGATTTAAAGTCATGATATTTATTTACCAGTTTTATTCCACATACAACTGTTGTATTACCACATTTAACTACGGCCGATGCATCTGCAGTTTTTATGGAATTAACATTTAACTTTATGTTCCGATGTTCATCGAAGTTTCTTCCGTCTAGTCTAGTTTTGATAGAAATATAATCGTTGAAATGTTTTACTGGATGTATTAGTCTGAAAGTTTGGTGGTAATTATAACCTTAAACATGGAATACAAAAATTAAGAACTTCAGTTTCTTTTACTTACTTATATACTTCGGACATTTTAAAAATATGAGATACGAATTTAAAGATACATTTATTTTATTATTAGAAAAAAAAAGGTACGAAGTTGATACGTAAATTTAAATTAGCAATAATCAAATCTACTTCAATTTGTAAAGGATTTCACCAACCTTGTTTTGATTTTTGCTTTTTTTTTTGAAGTTTAAGGCCTTGTATCTTAAACCTTTAGGCCAGATTTTAATTTTTGTAAATCTTGACACAAAGACCAGTATTATAGTCGGATTTTTTATTAGACGAAGTAAACTGACGTTTACTGTGTTGTCAGGTTTTGATGAAATAAAAATAGTGTTGTGACAAAGTGAACGATTGAAAAAACTCCTGAATTAATGAAATTGCCTCGATTGTCTAGTGAATAGTTGGTGTGCTGAATTGCCGATATCGGGTACGGGGTTCGTATTTTAGGCGTGCTTTGTACATACCAACGAGTTTTCGACGAAATATTATGTTCCTATAGTATCTACCTGTACTGAATACCGAGTGTTTTAAACATTAAGAAAAACATTGCGAGGAAGCTTGTAAGACTGTCCTATTTCCAATACATCATATAGTTGAAATTATAGATGTATAAAATATAACAATTATAGGTATGTAATGAAAATAAAAAAACTGATTGTAGTTACATACTACTAGTAACATATATTGGAGCACTTTAATACAATTTTATTGTAAAATATAAATAATATTCTTTTATAGTTTGAAATTAATGATTAATTCTTCACACTCATTGTTCATTCATGTGATTGAACGAGAACTGAACGCATCACTATTACTTTAAATATAGCAACATTATTTCACAAAGTGACATTAGCTACTGTCAGCTAGCTTCGTCTAATTAAAAATCCGACTATAGTTCCATTTTTCTACAAACAGACAGAATAGGCGCAAGTATAATACTATAAAGGCTAATCTTTTACTTATTCTGTTATATGACTCATTAAATGGAGCGAAAAATGATATTATTGCTTAATCGAAGTGATATTGATTTATCTGAAACTTAATAGGGTTGCTGAATGAAATGACGTGGAGAAAACGAAATAAAGTCACAGTAAAAAGGTATTTAATAAAGAGATTTCACAGGCCTTGGAAGAATCCGAAAAGCCTTTTTAAGATTTATGAAAGATTTATGCGTATCATACGTAATTAGCAGTATTCTTGCAGTTTTTTTTTTATGGTCCACTCAAAAAAAAGAAACAGCAGCCTATTATAATATTTTTCCATTTTGATGTGAAAAAGTCACGTCTTTTGAGATAAAATTAAATGACATGCATGATTTTTCATACATTACAATCTGCGTCTCAAGGGCACGGCTTCGTTTTTTATACCCAAAATATGTATAGTATGGCCATTACTCCGTTTGACTGTACAAGTGGCAAAATGAATGAGTATCCATTGACATTGATTTCCTTGACACTCTGACAGTTCTTTTCTAAGTTGAATTCGGTACACGAAACTTAAGGTTTGTGTTTTTGTTAAAAAATCCGTATTAATCTTACCTAATTTTTAACAAAATTAAATGTTTCTGATTCTATTTTTTTGTAAGTGATGAAGTGATGTGATTCAATTACATATTCTTATTCAACATACTAAAATTTTCAGATAACAATGGCTAAACCCAAAGGTGAAAGAAAAGGCAAATCAGCCATAAACGAAGTTGTTACCCGTGAATATACAGTTAATTTACACAAACGACTTCATGGTGTTGGATTTAAAAAGCGTGCCCCAAGAGCAATCAAAGAAATCCGAAAGTTCGCTGAAAAACAGATGGGAACTCCGGACATTCGAGTAGACACCCGCTTAAACAAATTCCTTTGGTCTAAGGGAGTCAGGTATACTACTATTTTCTGTTTTCTTCGTTCTGTTTGCTTGGATGTCTTTGATGTAATCTACCCCAAGAAACTGTTTGACAATTAATACTTAATTGCTAAATGCTAGGTTTATTTTTAGGTTATTTTAACTTGTTAGAATTAAAGTGCGTATAAAATAAGAAGTTCAAATAGTTCAGTCGTAAAGGATCGGGCTTAAAATCCAGGGAATAGTGTTGAAATTAATGTGAATTTGAAACATTCAATAATCATTCTTTGTGTTTTGTATTTGTAAGCGATGCCAATAACAATCTGTATGAGTGAGTACTACCACTTTACTTACTTCTGATCCAAAATAAACTTAAATTTGGGTTTGAAGTGTGGGAGAACCATACAACTGGGGCTAGGTCTCAAAGTGGGTAGCGGTAATCTTATTTTGACATCTATGGATCTATGGAGGCTAGGTCCTCAAAGTGGGTAGTGGTAATCATATTTTAACACTTTGTTGTTGGTAATAATTTGTTTTTTTTATAGTATAGTTGGGTGAATGATCACTTCGTCAATCACACACAGGAGAAATAGATTTTAAAATGAAAATTTATAATACACTAGCTGACCTGGCAGAGTTCGTAGTGCCTCAATCGATAAATAAAAGACCTAAACTTTTGTATAAAATAAACATAAAACAAACAAAAGGAATCTGTCTGATGGGGGGGGGGACACATCAAAGGGAAAACAAAATTGTTATGTTTATTTAATTACGGGCATTTTCATATTTATCTACCTTTTAAAGCTTCTCTGGACTTCCACAAATAATTCAAGACCAAAATTAGCCAAATCCGTCCAGCCGTTCTCGAGTTTTAGTGAGACTAACGAACAGCAATTCATTTTTATATATATAGATAGATTAATAATTTTATAAATTTGGCTATTTTTTTTGTATTTATATCTAAAATAGTATTTTCATATAGGGTTCTGGCTTACTTTTTGAGTTTAATGCATATTTTACCATGCATAGTTTAATGCATAGTTTAATACATATTTTACTATGGCATTTTGTTGGTTTCGAGGGAAGGTTTATCTCATAGTAGCATCGATGTTTAAAAGGTGGTGTTGTCAGGCTTTAGATTAGTTCTTATATTTTGTTACAACAATGTAATATGAAACATTTTTTCTGCAGAAATGTCCCCTTCCGTGTCCGTGTGAGGCTTTCACGAAGACGTAATGATGATGAAGATTCCGCACATAAGTTATTCACACTAGTGACTTACGTGCCTGTTGCATCTATCAAGGGCTTGCAGACAGAAAATGTTGATGCCAGCCAAGAATAAACTCCTTTAGTATATTTTGGACTTTTATTTGTAAAATTTAGTTTCATTTGTATTACAGTATATGAATTTGATCTCAGCCTAAATTGGTAGGTAGTTTTTTTTTTTGCTTTGATCAATGGACGAGCTCACTGCCCACCCGGTGTTAAATGGTTACCGGAGCCCATAGACATTTAAATGCTGCCAACCTTTTGAAGTGAAAGTAAGTTTTGAAGTGAAGCACATGTTTTTGGAAAGATGTTAGACCATATTAAAATTGATAGATTGTCCCATGTTGACAGTGTCCATCACGTCCATACGGATCCATTACACTTCCTTACGGATTCATCAGATCTAATAACTTACATTAGACGCCTTAAGCTCAAGACCAGGAGCAGACTTAGGGACCCTAGTAACCGTGCAATCTAGCCTAGACATCAGCCGGCTGAGTTTCTCGCCGGATCTTCTTAGCGGGTCGCGATTCCGATCTGTTAGTAGATTCATACGCGAAGCAGCTATTCTTGATTTGTTTGGTCTCCTTTGGAGGCGCTAGTAATCCTTCAAACAAAAAAAAAGTCCACTTGATATGTGTTCTATGTCCAACAATGGATGACTGGGCTGATGATTATGATGATACTTGAGTAAATCTTATACCTTTAAACGAGCAATTCTTGTATATATATATATAATCTGAATCTCGGAAACGGTTTTCCAACGATATTCATAAAATTTAGTATACAGGGGATTTCGGGGGCGACCTAGCTACCATTAATTTTCAGAAAATGTTGTTTAATTCGTGTTTTCAATAATATAATCAACTTTATGACTCTTCCCGACATCTATTGGCGAATAATAATATTATTTTTACTGCTTTAAAGACACAACAAGATGGCGTTATAAAAAAAAAAAACGAGCAAAGCTCGGTCATCATCTAGTTTTCAAGTTAAGAAAAGTTTTGTAACAGTGATATTGGTCAAACTTCTAAAAGTACTTTACCTCATTTGAAGAGGGTCAAATAATTTCATCAGAACACTGGTGGGGAGTTCATTTCAGAACTTAATGGTATTGTCGAAAAATTGCTTCTGGAAAAATCTATAATTTTCAAGAGGTTACTACTATTGCGAATATACAATGGCGAAAAGTCGTGTGATACTAAAAAGGAGAAAATGGTACAATATCAAAATACTCCATGTGAATCATTTGATAGAACATATTACAGAGAAACTTAAAACTGAAATATAATACTATAAAAACTTAAAGGAAAATTCCTCTGATCTCACATTTCAAAGACTATCGTAATTTCTTTGTCACAAAGCCGTTGCGCAGCATGTCTACTTGAGATTTCAGCATTCTTTAAATAGTTTAGTTGTATGAGTTAAAATCTTCATGGATTCATTCATTGTTTGGGACAGTTTGCTGGTGATAGCACGTATTACGGGAAGCTTGGTGCCACCGACCTGCTTATTTTTACTGCAGCGAACCATTCATATCTTCTGATTCAAAGGACAGGACAGTCGTTATAAAACAACGGAGACGAAAAAAATTAGCTTTTGTAAATGAAATTATTACTGGAGCCAATAGACTTAAAACTGGTAAATACCACTGTGTCATTTCCATATGTCAATGGCCCAATTGAGACTTCGAATCGAAGTAGCTAGCTACAAATTTAAGACTTACCTCTACCTTACCTCTAGAGGTACAACTTAGATTAACACTCGACAGAAACCACCTTACAACTGGTGGTAAGAAGTCTTGCGAGTCCACACGGGTAGGTACCACCACCCTGCCTATTTGTGCCGTGAAGCAGTAATGCGTTTCGGTTTGAGGGGTGGGGCAGCCGTTGTAATTATACTGAGACCTTAGAACTTATATCTCAGAGTCCACACGGATAGGTACCACCACCCTGCCTATTTGTGCCGTGAAACAGTAATGCGTTTCGGTTTGAGGGGTGGGGCAGCCGTCGTAACTATACTGAGACCTTAGAACGTATATCTCAAGATGGGTGGCGCATTTACGTTGTAGATGTCTATGGGTTCCAATAACCACTTAACACCCGGGGGGCCTTGAGTTCGTCCAACCACCTAAGCAATAAATCAATAAAAAATTCAGTATACTTATTGTTAACCTAATAAGGTAGGTTAAGAGGAACATGTGATCGTTGTACTCGACTAAGTGCAAACAATAGTAATGCGTTACACTTGGAGTAGCAACGTGATCGTTTCTGTCAGTGTTACGCGTCATGTCTCAAGATGGGCAGTGAACTTAATGGTTATTGCCGTCTTGTCGGTTGAACCCTGTGTAAGTCTCTCTAGTTATTTTGTCCTAGTAAATAAATTTGGATCTCATAATTCACGGTACATATTCACCATTTAGTGAGTAGTGTGATCTGTACCATGAAGGGAAACTTATCAATTCATTATGATTTAATGGTTTTTTCTTAGGTTTTACCAAATTTCAAATAAAATAAATGCGTTAAACCGTAAAAGAATGTAGTTTTAAATAGTATTTTAATTTTTTCATCGACTTATTGGAATACTTAAAGTGAATGCGTGGAAGAATACAAAAGCGAGCAGTAAACAACGCATTACTTGTCGGATGTCATAGGTTTGTAGGATGTGGCGTGAGTTAAGCAACGTGCCTACACCCGCCGACCGCAACGCTGGGCTTGCGGTGCACTTCCATTAGTACGGCTAAACCCATTACGGAGACATCTTATTCTTACCACCTGTATACCCGTACCGTCTCTTGGATACGAACAGTAATCAGTAGATTTTGACATGAGTTAGCAAGTGATTTAATCCGATGAATTTAATGTTACTGATAAAGATTCTGATCAAATTTGTAGTTAAAACATAATTTTCAAGGAACCTAATTAAATCTTATATTTATACCTTTAAACGAGAAATTCTTGTATATATATATAATCTGAATCTCGGAAACGGCTCCCAACAATTTTCATAAAATATAGTATACAGGGGATTTCGGGGGCGATAAATCGATCTAGCTACGATTTATTTTCAGAAAATGTTGTTTTATTCGTGTTTTCAATAATCAACTTTATCGATAATCAACTTTATGACTCTTCCCGACATCTATTGGCGAATAATAATACTATTTTTCTTAATTGAGAGCAACTAACTGCTTTACAGACACAACAAGATGGCGTTAAAAAAAAAAACGAGCAAAGCTCGGTCGTCACCTAGTTTCATCTAATTCAGACGTTTACTTTTATGAAATCATATACCTAGTTGTTTGTGTAAAATAGTTATAGATCTATTGAGAGCGAACAATACAAGAGCAGTTATAACGAGGAAAAGCCTTGAGCATTATCTCTCACACTCGACCGAGCTTCGATCGCTGCTTCGACGATTCACAAAGCCTTGTTAAGGTCTAATGACACGCGAACAACCAAAATCTCCACTTATTTATACTTTTCAATTTGACAATTATATTTTCATTCATCTCGATGGTAACGTAAGTTATCGGTATATGAAAATAAGTTAGACATTTGGATTTGAAGCTGTTGAATTTTACTCATCTTTATTTCAAATTCAAATATAGAAACAAGTCGGTAAGCGAAATAATATCATCGAGCATTTGTTATTTTACGATTTCCACGTGAGCAATCAAATGCAGACACCTACTTGGCAATGGAGTTAATAAATGTTCCGTATGTGTGGGAACGGAGGCGTAACTGCACATAAAATATGAATTATTAAATTTTTCAAAAAAGTATTCAAAACAATTCCGTGATTTAGATTAATTACAAATTATCGGTTTGACTTTACCTAATGCAAGATTTGCTCATATACCTAGTATGCTTTTCAATTTATTTTTAAAAATGAGATGAGTAGTTTTTCCGAGATCATAAAAATGTTCAATAGCAGTCGATATTATATATACTATATGTACTCTATCACAATTTCTCGAACGTTACATAATATCAGAAAAGTCAACTTTTATTTTTTTCCTACCTATGCTTGCCTTGCATTGAGCCTTGAGAGGCTATTTGAGCTTCACCGTGACATGTAGGTGAGCTTACGGGGCTCAAACCGGGAGTGTTGCTAACACTGGCCCTAGCAAGAGCAGTGTTTCGCAGAATCTACCACCGGATCGGAAACGCGACCCACTGAAAAGATCCGGCGAGAAATTCAGTGGGCTCTGTCTATGGGTTGATTTATTTACTCGTCGACCCCTCTGCGCAAGCGACGGGTTTGGCCAGGACGGTGACCGGAAGTCATCAAAAGCGTGCGTGGTAATAAATTTAGATTCGCTCCTAAAACGGTGCATTGAAAGGCATGATTTAGATTAATTAAAAACTGTAAACAATTCTAAAGAAAAACGGTAATCGTTGAATTCATGTAAAATATGACAAAAGAGAGCCTCCAAAAGACAATGTCGTACGTATATATTAGCGGGCACGCCCTGCTCGCACAAAGGCGTAATTTATATGGCCGCGCGGAGACGGGTGCCTGAGTTATGTCCCGGCGATAGCGCCGAGCTTTTAACTGCCTAATGGAGCGATTTACTCCTGCCACCTTGCCCCTGTTCTTCTGTTTACATCGGACCGACCGTTGCACGTTGGATTGCTTCGATAATAACAGAGATTAATTCCTTGTCACTTAACTGGATTAATCGAGTTCAGGATATCATTTTTTTTTGTAAAGTAAATATTTTTATGCTATGAATGGAAAACACTAATTTAACCTCCATACTTATGTTGATTACAAGTAAGAAACTTCATAAATCAAGAGCTAATGTTGTTGATGATGCGTGCCTATTCAATGGTTTTCTTAACGATTGAAGAAAATACTTTTTAGAACTCGGTTACGAAACGAAAAATAGTATTAAAATTAACGCGATATTAAAAGATTGGTTACCATCACGCCCTGACTGTTGTGTTTATTTTTTTGAGAAATTTAAATACAACACATATAGATTTTACAGTTGCGAATTTAAAATTAGATTGATTTAATAAAGACATTTAAACGGATTATATATTTGTCTTTATATGGAGTATCGGCTACCGAGAACGAATGCGAAAAGTTTTTCAATAAAACACAGCCCTCAGAGACAACATTTCAATGGAGCGCCGTGCGATGTTTACGACCGAGGCTCCGGCGCGCCCGTGCTCATTCCTCCACACACTACAGAACAATCCAATTCGAATGTATTGATCAAATTGTACGGAAATGTACCTATGTAAAGTAAACTCACTGGAAAATAAACAAGTAGGTATTACAACAACAAACAAAGGCTCCTAAGAAAGTGGCATCATGAGGGATTATGGATGTGCTCAAATATATCAGTATCATGGGTTCGTTATATCGTTATCGGCGAAATATAAATTAATAGATATTTATTTTCCATTTGTACTAGGTATCAAGATTTTTTTTCTACCCGATAGTGAATATTCACCATTTTTTATTGACATCAGCAACGTCAAGTCGTTACGTCAAGTGCGCTGTGGCCACGTCTACGCGTCAAAAAATAATCGTGTTTTTTTATGTAATGTCAACCCAGAATATAAATAGAAAACTAGTTCCTTATGGCTACCATCATACAGGAACGAAGAATACCTAAGTACCTAGAAACAAGCAAACGACATGTGAAAGTGCTGTAGAAAGACCATGGAGAGGAGCCATAATCGGACCATAATCAATTGTAGGGGCGGATGCGGCCCGCGTCTGACTGAGACTGCAAAATTCATCGCGTTTCTGTTAGCGTTTCTGTGTGTGGTAGGTGAGTACTACTTTTTGTACTACTACTGCGTTGGCCCTATGACCTCGAAGTGGATATTGGCCTCTGGCAATAAACGTCGCTATTCGTCCCGGCTGCGTAACATCTTGCCAGTCCGGCACTTGGAGCTCGCATAGATCCCGTTCCACAGCGTCAGACCAGCGATACTTGGTCCTCCCTACGGGGTAGCATCTCTCAGGTACACTCACGTGCATCAGCTTCATAGCCCGATCATGTTCCACCCGCACTACATCCCCGAGTCACACGGACCTCCTTGCCTTCATCTCCCCCAGAATATTTGGCTGACCAAAAAGCTCTTACTTAACTTTGCTTTTCCGAACGCGCCAACCACCGTAACCGGAGTTTTGATGCAAATGTAAAATTTAGTGCGAATACCTACGCATTTCAACACAAACTTGTGTGCCGTTTTAAAATATAACTTTTCACTGTATCCATTGGTTTCCAAATTTCCAGCCTAACAAATAAAGAAAAAAGAAAAATAAAAAAAAAGTGTGTGCGTCCGCTCCGACGCACGACTGGAGTTTACTGGATATAAAAAATTAAACGAAACAATACGAGAAATAGTTCTATATTACGACAACACGATACACTACAGATTATTAACAAATTAACGAGACACAAAACAAACGACTAACAAATATATGAAAATACAATAATGAGAGAAACGCGCGATCAGTACGAGGCTTTGTGGCGGACTGCCGGCGCAGCAGCCCGGCGCGCATTTCGTGTGACATGCGCATAACGCATTTCGTGTGACATGCTAGTACGATTTTGGTCCCCATAATTTTCATACCCCGGGCCTATATATGTAAATCGATTCTAAAGGAGTAAACTCCAAAAATTGATTAGGACTTTCTAGTTTTTTCCTTTTCCCATTCTTTAAGATCGCTAAGGCTTACTTTCCACCTAAGCTTTTGAATTTTATTTGATGTTAATAGTCCGAGAGCTGGTACCAATTTTTGGGTAGGTATTTGAGGCAAGCTGAAAACTTGTCACATACCTCTCCTATTATATTCCAACACGGAATTGCAGACCTGGCTAGTGAGTAGGGGGGCTAAATCAACCCCTACATTTTTAAAAATATTAATTTTTTTTCCCCAAAAATATATTTGAGGCAATACGCAATTAATATATGTTGCAGTGTAATACTTAATAAATACGAAAAAAAATAAGCCAGACAATTTAATCGGGGTTGTAACATTACCAGACGCGTGCAAAAATTTTTTGCAAAAAATTATAAATAATGTTTTTGAGGCAGCTTGAAATTTTAATGGAGTGTTATTTATAACTAAAAAATAAGATTCCCAAAAAGACATCATTTCGGTAGGGCTTCCTATCTGCCAGGTGATCAAACAAATAATGGATGGGTACGGGCCTGTACTGCTATAGACAAGCTGTAGTGTGAGAAAAAAAAAACAATTTTTAGTTTTGAATGTAGGGGCAACAGTATGAATTCTGTACAAAAATTTTTGGAACAAAAATTGTTGAAAAATTTATTTTTGTTTTAAATTCTCTTCAAAAAAAAAAAGTGTGTGTGTCCGCTCCGACGCACGACTGGAGTTTACTGGATATAAAAAATTAAACGAAACAATACGAGAAATAGTTCTATATTACGACAACACGATACACTACAGATTATTAACAAATTAACGAGACACAAAACAAACGACTAACAAATATATGAAAATACAATAATGAGAGAAACGCGCGATCAGTACGAGGCTTTGTGGCGGACTGCCGGCGCAGCAGCCCGGCGCGCATTTCGTGTGACATGCGCATAACGCATTTCGTGTGACATGCTAGTACGATTTTGGTCCCCATAATTTTCATACCCCGGGCCTATATATGTAAATCGATTCTAAAGGAGTAAACTCCAATAAATATTTTTACGGAAATATCAAATATTTAAACAATTCAGTACGTTTAAATTCGCATTAAAATTGGCAAAATAACTAATTTTTTAAGATAAAATATAAATCACAAAAATATGTCCCTCTAACGACCATAAATCAATACAATCACTTTTATGCAAAATGTATTTAGTACAAATTCAGAAAAAATTATATTTTTTACCCCGAAATTCTAACTAGAAACCTCATGGGTTATTGTAAGTCACGTGGCCTCGCTAGAGCCTAGTAACGCGGCAAGCAAGAACGAAGACAGCACTGTCGATATGCGCTCTCTCTCACACTACAGCTTGTCTATAGCAGTACAGGCCCGTAACCATCCATTATTTGTGTGATCACCTGGCAGGTAAAAAGCCCTACCGAAATGATCTGTCTTTTTGGGAAGCTTATTTTTTAGCTATAAATAACACTCCATTAAAATTTCAAGCTGCCTCAAAAACATTTTTTATAATTTTTTGCAAAAATTTTTTGCACGCGTCTGTTTATGTTACAACCCCGATTAAATTGTCTGGCTTATTTTTTTTCGTATTTATTAAGTATTACACTGCAACATATATAAATTGCGTAATGCCTCAAATATATTTTTGGAGAAAAAAAATTAATATTTTTAAAAATGTAGGGGTTGATTTAGCCCCGCTACTCACCAGCCAGGTCTGCAATTCCGTGTTGGAATATAATAGGAGAGGTATGTGACAAGTTTTCAGCTTGCCTCAAATACCTACCCAAAAATTGGCGCCAGCTCTCCTACTATAATAAAGTAGTCTGTAATTCGAAAAGTCACTGAAAAATAAGTTTCATATACAAATTTTGTTTTCGGCAAAATAATGACTTCCAAAATATTTTCAGAAAAAACTATATTCTTGTTGTAAAATTTTTAGTTTTATAGGTAACCTAAAAACAGTGATAGAGTGATTTTTAGTAATTATATATACAGAATTACTTTTTTTTATCTTTAAAGTAAGGACTTACGTACTAAACTTATTTTATAATTTTAACTTGGTCTAATGGATGTCTTGACATTTTTGTTGAAACAATACTTCCAAGACTACCTTAAGAAGTGTTGTAACATTGAGTTGATTTGCTTAAATTGTGGGAGGACTTCTACCCCTATGCCTTCCTGAGAACTTGGAGACATTTTGGACTCGGTGGCCATATTTTCTACGAGAAAAGTGCTGCCCACTGTCATTTCAATATCGTAATCTATATTCAGCAGCGGTGGATCAGAAGTTCTATACGCTGAAGGCTACTATGATGATGATGTGTTTAGCAAAAGTGCGCACTGCGAAACTTTTAAGATTCGTATTGAAAAAATATTAGAGTAGGTAGCTATTGACGTTAGTGTATTTGTGAGATCGAGTGTGCAGAGAACAATATTCGGTCGTGTATCGGCAGTAATTGGCTGGGAGTGGGCGGATCGATTGCTCGATGTGACACAAATACCTCGTTCTACGACGCAATCATTCACAGTAATCCACTATCGACCTAATTGTTCCTTCTAATGACTATTACTTTTGAACAGTTTTGTTTTTTATTTGATTTTTGTATTTAATGAATTTAATAGCGTCTCTAATAACTAAAAATATAGTAATAAACGTTCAACATTCAACGGCCTCAGGTAGGATTTTATCCTCAATTTTAGTTCTATAAACGCACAAGAGAAAGAACACGTATAATCTTACCTCAATATTAGATATCTCACGAAAAGATACTCATTCTGAAGAGGAATCGAGCCTGAACTCTGTAGTATAGTAGTTAAGTCACTGACTATTTGACAAATATCTGAAACTAGCGACCCGCCCTCGCTTCGCTTCGGAAACTGTAATTTATTAGTGATTTCTCCACTATTTAATCGATGTTATTATACATATAAACCTTCCTCTTCAATCACTCTATCTATTAAAAAAAACCACATCAAAATCCGTTGCGTAGTTTTGAAGATTTAAGCATACATAGGGACAGATAGATATAGGGACAGAGAAAGCGACTTTGTTTAGGCGATATATATATTGACTAGGCGATATTTAAGCTTTCATGATTATAATCACCATTAAAGTTAAACAATACTGAGTGAGCCGTGGAAGCGTCTGCTTACGCATTAAGCACTAATTATGGAATTTAAACACTTTTAATCTTAAACTGAATTAATTTTATCTATAATACATTTGCTAAATCATCATACCAATAGTTAGTGCTGTGCCTTGATTTCACATATTAAAATCATTCTGTGGGACATTAGTGGGGACGATGTAGGTAATTTAATTGCACGCCAACCAGCCACTACTGCTATTTATTACTGCAACGTATTTAGCAAATTTGTGACACCTGTTTCCGCCTGATATAAATCTTCGAACGTGGTTGCGTGCATTAACTAGATTAATTGTCTCACACAAATTAACTATTTTGTTTGTTTCCGTGTACTTTCACTTATAAAGAGAGCTTTTATGCTAGAAAAAGTATCTGTCTTAAAGTAGTAGTCCGGTAGTAGATTCATTCATTCGCGAAGCAGTTGCTCTTGAGTTGTTAGGTCTCCTTCGGAGACGCTCGCGCGGCTGTTAGCGAATCCCACCCTTCCTGGCTGAGCCTCAGTTCACCCGCCTGTCCTGGTGAGACTGGAAAGGCCTCCGGGCCACCAGTAATCCTTCAATCATAAAAAAACGACCTCAAAATGGTATAAAGGAAGTCATGAGTTCTGGCTTGATGTAATAGGGACGTCGACTTCATGGTGTTAGGCGGGCGGCGACAGACATTATCTTATCGATGGGCCTGATAACTACTTAATGGCCCTCCCACTTTTTATGTCTATCGATTACCTTAAAATATCGGTGGTCGTAGACATTACAATGTAAATACCGCCATGTGGGGTAGAAATATGTATATTATAACGGCTGCCTCCCTTTCAAACTGGAAGGTGTGTTTGCTTCTTGGGACATATAGATAGGTAGGTTAACTTCACCCGTTAGGACTCAGAATACGCTCGACCACTATTCAATCCCAGTTAGCGACACGTGGTTTAAAATAAAGGAAAGTAAAGAAAAAAAGGCTGATAGATTGTGTTTATAATAAATGTATTCTGTTACAATTCTACATATGACTAAAAATAGAGATGAAGAGCCAAAACATATCGCGCTGATAAGGCAAGATGTTGCAAGAAAACAGTTTCTATTTTAATTAAGAATTTAAATTTATTACCAATAGTAATAACACCTAAAGCTAGCTAAATTTTTTTACCAACGTGGTAACAAATCCTATCCGTTTGATATTCTAGTTTCGTTTGTGATCCTCGTGTCAAAGGGCGTGCCCGTTATGTGGGACTACTGAAGTGACCCATCAAACGCCCTACTTAAATTATGTCGTTTCTTGCCAGAACATTCGAACTTCGCCCGACATAGAACTGGGAGAGGTAGGAGGCTGATAGCGGTCAACATTGCATCCCGACGCGCGGCCACTCCAAGGATGCCTGAGCGATGGCGTCGTCGGTCAAAACTCTTTTTCAACCCCCACGGTCGGTAGTTCAAGCCGCCCAGATGGTGCTTAGTGATTTTGGATTATCTTACTAGAGCAAAACCAGCATGCTAGATTGAAACGCGATACATCGCCAATCTATCTCTCTTTAATATCATATCTGCAGCAAGCTACAAGTACAGTACGTTAGTGCACCGCGCGATCTTTACCTCACCAGTCGCCTCAATGCTGGACACCGAGGAAAACGACCGCCTCCTACAGCTTAAATTTTAACCTTAACTTACCGTAATACACTTAAAAACATTACCAATGTACTTATTCACGTTATGCGCTTTGGTTTTGGTTTTATCAATTCCAACAGGATTTAAAAGAGCAGTCATAGGAAGGTGGCGGCAAGTAAGGCAGCGGCCGTACCTTTGGCATTAGTGCAGATGGTACCCTCAGACACAGCCCACTGAGTGGGTCGCGTTTCGGATCCGGTGGTAGATTCTGCGAAGCACGGCTCTTGCTAGGGTTCGTGTTAGCAACGTCGTCAGGTTTGAGCCCCGTGAGCTCACCTACTAGTTAAGGTTACGCTGAAATAGTCTCTCAAGGCTCTCAACTTAGGTAGGAAAAAACAAAAAAAGCAGATGATGAACGACAGTAATTTCTTACGATCATGTGGGCCACATTCATTTCATGGTAATAAAAAATCGTATGCCTTTTTAAATGTCGTTGATAAAAATTGCTAACGAATTTAAAAAATAAACCAACAGAGCTACAAACAAAATTATAATATTCTAAGTGAAAATTTATTATATCACAAACACAATTCTATTTCTTTTTAAAGAGTAATAAATTTGCAAGGATACATTTTATTGCAGCAAGAGTTTGAAACAAATCTTCATTAATTGAAACATCTTAGCTGCACTGTTTTATGTTTTATTTTACAGATTTTCACTCACATTTAATATTTCTTTACGCCCTATGCGTTTTTAGGTTAAGCACAGTTATATGAATAGCAATCGGGAATAGGGGATTCAAGGGTTTTTGTGAATATGTTGTAAATTTGTCTTTTTATTAAAGAGTTAGGCAATTTAAATAAAAGCTTAGAGAGGTAAATTAAGAACCTCAAAATAGCATTTTATATGTAAGTTCTATGTAAATAATAAAAAAATACAATTCATGGATCTATTCTTAAAATAAGAAGCATACATTCGGATTTTATTGTACTTATTTTTAACTATATTTATGGGTTGACCGCTCATCTGTGACTAGGGGATTACCGAAGCCTCGAACAAAACAAGGTGAATATAGCTTGAGACACGAGTCTCAACAGTATTGTTATGTCCCACCCTTCAAACTAAAGGCAAGGGAGGGTGGTATATTCACGTGTGGGCTTAAAATACGTCGTACCACCCAAAATTTATAATTTTTTTTAGCTTCATTTTTTATTACACCGTATTCATCGAGGTAATTGTTCGCGAACACGTTACGTTCCGTATCTCTTCAATCAAGCTTTAAAAGTTTTCTAAGCAATAGGCAGAGGATTGTCTATGACCGAGAATTAATGATGTCTATGAGCCATACAAGAAACTTATACCTTGTAGTAAAAAAAACAAGTAATGTTGCATTAGGATTATTTTATATGTAGTTTTAAATTTTCTGAAAGATCCATATTCAAGATTTTGTCATTTGAATTTTTCAAGTTTTAGTAATAAGATGCTTAAACTGAATAATCCTGGTGGAAGGTTCAGGGAGTAGTGCGGCCTCTAACGACCCTCTAGTACTTGAGGGTACTCCACGCTTCGGCTGCTCCGCGCTCATGCACTTTTCAAGTACGCACTGTTTATGCTCCAGTTCGGTTCAGAAACTTAAATTCAGCTACAGACATGTTATGTTTATATAAAAATACTATTACATACATATTATGTTTTATGGTGGAAATTCTACTAATTTTACTGTTTTTTACTGGTGGTAGGACCTCTTGTAAGTCCGCGCGGGTAGGTACCACCACCCTGCCTATTTCTGCCGTGAAGCAGTAACGCGCTTCGATTTGAAGGACTGGGCAGCCGTTGTAACTATACTTGAGACCTTAGAATTTATATCTCAAGGTGGGTGGCGCATTTACGTTATAGATGTCTATAGGCTCCAGTAACCACTTAACACCAGGTGGGCTGTGAGTTTGTCCACCCATCTAAGCAATAAATAAACAAATTGTTATTGAAGAAATATAATGTTTACTTACTGCCCCTGCAACGAAATTAGTCTGCCCATAATGGCAATAAAAACTTTTTTCGTTTATATCTATAGCACATGACTCTTCTGAATTGTGTTGTTATCATAAGTTTTATTCTGATATCAAATGGTTGTAGGTATATTTAATGAAAGAAGTTGTATAAGTAGTTATCGGAGCCTATAGACATTTGAATGTCTGAGTTTTAATTGTAACCTAACGTGTACACCTAAAACGGGAACATATTACAGATTCGCGGCAGAAATAGGCTGTGGCATGTACTGATGTGTGCAGTCTTACAGCGCTAGTACTATTATATGTATATATCATTATACGACTAAGTTTAATTGTATTTCTACTGGGCTTGAGATTTCGTGAAAATATTCCAATAACCTTCTCAGAGACTCAGAAGTTTGAGTTTCAATTAAATTTGTGTAAGTCAAAACGTAAACATTTTATGAGTGTCAATTAAAGAAAAAATTGAAGTATAGATCATTTTGATTGTTATTTCAATATGAAGGCATATTTTTATTTACTCGGTCAGTTTTTGAAACGCAACATACATACATCTATATGCCGACTGCACGTAAGCTAAGTGAGGGATGCTTAAGATATGAAGAGCTCTTTGAACTCGTAGCCTTCTGTTGCGCAGTACGGGTGAGATGTTTATGCATTATGTATCCTCTCTTTAAGCAGACTTTCATGTTCGGGTTAGCATACTATCTTTGAACCGCATCTTTTGTTACAGCATGGCTCTTTTTAAGAAATTATTTTTGTCACTTTGCTCGGTAAAGATGTAATCATTCTGTCTGATATCATGAATTCTGTTCTTTTTTTATTTATTTCTTAGATGGGTGGACGAGCCCATAGACGTCTACGACGTAAATGCGCCATCCACCATGAGATATCAGTTCTAAGGTCTCAGTATAGTTATAACGGCCGCCCCACCCTTCAAACCGAAACGCATTACTGCTTCACGGCCGAAAAAGGCAGAGCGGTGGTACCTACCCGTGCGGGCTCACAAGAGGTCCTACCACCAGTAAAAAAAACTTTCCTTTCAAACTGTTGTTATATGGTTGGGTTGTATTTAAAATAAATATTTCAAACCTGTCATGGCAAGATTAAGTAAGTAATACTGAGGAATTTGTACCGCAATCACAGTGGACAAGATTAATGACCGTTTCCCGTTTCGAATGAAGGCGACTCGCTGGATGCTAATTTCGTTGCCTGATGCGTCCGTTGGTCGGGTGACATTTCAGTTTCACATTTTACTGGTATGCCGTTTGACTACTATAATTACGGGTGAGGTACCCAGTCATACCATATCTAATTGATAATTTGGAAGGCTAATCTGTTTACCGACGTTCGAAATTGGGAATAACTTACGAAATTGACAATTTATCGTACTAGAATTTATACATCAAATTTTAAGACAAAATGAAACTTAATTAATTATTATAAAAAATCAATTATAATTCGTTATGGAAATGGGACGTCTTGCTTCTACGAAGACGTAAATTAATACTTGTGAATTTCGTTTTAAAGCTATTTATTGTTTTACGATAGTCCTTTAAAGTAATAATTGAACCAGTTTTTCAAAAAATGACGATAATTATTGTTAATATACCTATGTAGGACGGCGGATTAACGAGAAATGGATCTCACCTTATTTATTTTTTATTTATTACACAAAGAAACACAACATCACTTTTACATCTTACCACCACCACACACACTAATCTTTTTTTTTCTGACTACCTACTGACTTTGACAGCCCTGACCATCCACAAATTTGGGTCGTCAGATTTAAATAAAATTAAATTCTAAAAAATACTCCACATATATATAAATAAGCACGTAAAAATATAATAAATCTTCCAGTTAAATGTATATATTGATAAGTACATAACGTTATTGAAATTTATTGCTGATTCACGTCCGGCGTACTGTTGTTATTTCAGTTGAGCGAGTGGGGTGAAGTGAAATAAATGAAACAATGTTACACACGCGATTGAGCAAATATTTCATCAACTTGTTGCCCGAAGGACATGGGAAACGGTGTTGTACTTATCCCCTTAACGACATCCCGTGGATACCATTGTAAGACAAGATCAGGGGAAGGATGGACTCTCAATAAATATAACGATATTCCGTAAATAAACACTATCCGCTATACGATTCCATATATATACCTAGTCAGGTCATAAATTCTGTCACATGTTTAATGTAAAATAATTGAAACAAGTTTATTCATTATGTAACCATTCATATACCAAAATGAACTTAACAAAACATAGATTCTTATGACACTAAAGTTTATTCAAAATGACCTCCGTGATTTTGAATACAGGCCTTCAATCTGCGCGGCCAGTCGTCTATCGCAGCACGAACGAGGTCCATGTCAATATCGGCGGCTGCGTTAATCAGGGATGTCTTGAGTGACTCCAAATTGGGATGAGGCTTTGAGCACGCCTTTTCCTCCAAGTGTTGCCATATCTTGTAATCTAACGGATTCAAATCTGGACTGGAGGAGGGCCAGTCTTCGTGCCGGATGAAGTCGATTTCACGCGCCGCCAGCCAGTCTTGTGTGCTCTTCGCTCTATGAGCTGGCGCCGAATCTTGTTGGAATACCCAGTGCCTGTTATTGAACATGGTATGAGAAACAGGTTCCACGAGGTTCGTCAGGACTGTATTTTGATACACAACTGCATTCGTTTTTACACCTTTCTCACAAAAATGTACCTCTGTTAAGCCCCAATAAGAAACTCCCAACCATACCATGAGCGAGGATGGAAAATGACCTCGTTGGACACGCGGAATACGATTGCTCGCTTCTTCACTACTGTGTGCGTACACCTTATCATTTTGTTTGTTGTAGCTCTCTTCTACGGTAAAAAATTTTTCATCCGAAAAAAGAATTTCCCGATATTTTTTTCCCGCGTACCACTTCAACAAAGCGCGGCATCTCTTCAGTCTCAGGTCCATTAGACGAGCATTCAAACGATGTCCTGTATTTCTTTGATATGCCCGAAACCCTAAGTCTTCATTTAACACCCTTTTCACCGTGGTTCTGCTTAACCCCATCTGAAGGGCCAACAGTTTCTGCTTACGTTTGGGATTTCTTTGAATTCGCGCCTTCACAGCTTTTATCACTGCTGGAGTCCTAACAGACCGAGGGCGACCACTTCTTGACCTGTCATCTACACTAGAGTCTTCATTGTATCGTTTGATGGTACGATAAACGAATCTTTTGGTTATATTCAAAATTTTCAGTATGTTAAAAATTTGAATTGGCGCGTTACCGCAACGATGCAACGCAATAACTGCAATACGGTCTTCTTTAAGCGTCAACTCCATATTTAAAAATGAGTAAAATTCTAAAAGTATACATTTTTATTTTCATGAACAATCCGAAATTCGAATTCAATAAACTTTTTTGTGGCCAACATTCTAAAAGAAAAGTTTTTACTGTGTGACAATACTTATGACCTGACTAGTTATTCATTGCCCTTGTAGACAGACGAGCATACGGCCCACCTGATGGTAAGTAGTTAACGTCGCCCATGGACTTCAGCAATGCCAGGAGCAGAGCCAAGCCGCTGCCTACCGTTAAGTATTCTCCACAAGCCGCGTTTGCAGAAGGAATGTCATAGCGCTCGGGAAACACCGTAGAGGGGAGCTCATTCCATATATGTAGATACATAGAACACCCAAAAGGTATGGTCTATATAGGACTTATTTTTAGCAACCATTTACTTTGTGACAAGTGAAGAGTACATTATACGACTAGTAGATAGGTACATTATGTGTAATACATGTAATATGTAATGATTATATTTGTACTTTTTTCTTCGGTTTTCGCGAGCCGTAAACCTAATTAAAAGTACTTTTGCTGTGTAGTTTTGTGTTTTGTCATTGTCATTGGCATGTCATGAATGGATGGTAGTTAGCACAGTTTTCATTCGTCGACGAATAAAATCTAAGTCCATAAAAACTAAAGCATTCGAAATATCGCATATAATTTAATGAGAGAAACGAGATTTTTAACGGTAAAAGTAGTTTTAAATAAGTAATAGCTGATTTATCTGCTACTAGTGACATTTTCGCTCCATTGTAACAGTCGCTAAAATATGAAAAATAATTGCTTATTTAAACTACTCATACGGCACCAGTCGTACGTCAATGATACTATTATAAAAACCTTGTCTTGAGCACCAACAATAATTATACAAGTTTTACAACTTAAAGATATAAATTATAAAATATTGCAAGCGCACTAAGAAACATACACACTCATACAACAAATACATACATTTTTGTAATTAGAAATTACATAATATAGTACTTGTAATAATACTACATAAACACGTACGTATTGTAGATTTATAAAAGTACATATTATATACTCGAATATACATGGATAAATGTGTGTTAAGAATATTATAGTATATATATATTTTATAAAGGTTATTATTTTTTGCCTGTTATGCCGCCGTTTTACGTCAAGATTTAAAACTTAATAATCATAATTTGTATTTCTAATAAAGAAACCATATGTAATGTATATTGAAATGCATATTTCGAATTTTATTTCTAAGCATTTGAGTATTACGTGAAATGTGTTGCGAATTACGGCCTCTGGCCACCTCTAATCTCTACTGAACTATGATACCAGTTATTTACAAGCTTATGGCAAAGTTCACCCGATAATATCTCAAACATAATTACATTGTAATGTTTTGTGAAATTTAATTTTTCGACCGCCCGAATGTCGTGTTATACTTTTATTGACATTGTCGATAAGATGACAAGCTTACAGTTCGCTTGTTGAAACCCATTACGGGAGTCTGAAGAAATCAACGGTGCGTATTCGGGCCCACATTTTGAGACATGAGATTAAACTGTAAATTGAGCTGGAATTATGGTTATCGTAAACATGATGCCTGCCTTAATGTCTTTAAAAAAGAAACTTATTTATCACAACTATGAACATATCACTCATGGTTGTTTGCGATATTTTACATCACTACGCCTTGTTTATTAGTGTGAAAATATTAAGTGAATCTCATAGCTTGACATACTTGACAATTATTTTGGAATCTCACTATAACAGGTCCATCCCATTACGGCAACAGAAATATGGTGAGAGAGAGAGAGAGAGAATACACTTTATTGCACACCAACACAATTAACATTTTAAAAAAAAACAGTCAAAAAGCACATATGTACAATAGGCGGTCTTATCGCTAAAAGCGATCTCTTCCAGACAACCGTTTAATTTACAGAAATTCTGTAAAATATAAAAAAGGTGATTATACAAAGTTCAAGTAAGGCTTCATTTTCCAAACTATTTTTGAGGGGTTTACTACCAGGAAATATCTTTTTTTTATTATCACATTTGATAAAAGGAAAATTCGTGACTACTAGTATAAAATAATTTAATTTGAAATTGTAAGCGATGTAAACAGAACCTTTATTTCCTTTGAATTACCAATACGAAATTCTAAAATGTGTAAAGTCCAGAAATTCGTCGGTAATACTAAAATCATATGGGTCGTAAAACTGATAATAACGCAATACTATTCTTTGAGTTTGCTAAAGCTCATAAAATATGTGTAATGTTAAAATCGCTTTTGTACTTATAGCAATATAAATATATAAAAAAAACTTATTAAGAAAATGTAAAACAGAGAATAAGTAATTTAATAAATATAATAAATTTATACATTAAATTAAGAAATCACACATACTAAGGAAATATATTTGCGTCATTTATACTAAATATTTCCTTTTTAAATATCCAATCAAGACGGTCCTCTGATAAAGGTCTGTCTACTCGAATTCAGTACTCTTCTTTCACAAGCTCATGTACTCAGATTCAACCGAAAGTATTTGTACTATCTACATATACGTGTTGGTTATATGATCACGGTCCAAGCTCGTTGAATGATTGGGTTTTAACTTTCCGATCAATACTGGGCGTAAAAAGGGCAACGGAGTCAATTGTTACTATTGTTCGTTTTTGTGTTCCAAACGTTTCTAATTTGTTTAGGACGCGTTTGTACTCGGTACACGTGAAAAAGTGTTTTTATTATATATATTTTTTGTAGACAGACGAGCATACGGCCCACCTGTTGGTGAGTGGTTACCGGCGCCCATGGACTTCAGCAATGTCAGGGGTAGAGCCAAGCCGCTGCCTACCGCTTATTACTCTCCACAAGCCTCGTTTGAAGAGGGACATGTTACTGTTCAAAGCTGAAATTTATTGTTTTTCTAAGAAAAAAACAGTCTTGCATTAGTTACAAGTGCCCCCGGTCGCACAGATGGGTCCGAGAGATTGTAGAATACGTTATGCTAATCAGCGTGGAGTCAAGTACAGCCGTCTGAAATGAGTCTCAGGACTACGAGATAACACACATCACACAATTATCTTAATTTTGGGGCTTGTAACTGTCCGTCACGGCCATTACTCGTATCGTTAATCGCAAAAGGTCGTTTAATCTCGTAGTTTTAATTTATAACATCGTTAGGAAATCCAGGGTTCACCGCACCGAAGGAAGCGTTAAATGACGATCACGTAAAGGCACAACATTAGGACAATAAAGTGAACCTTTAGCTTATAACAATCATAATGTACGTAAACCCTTTCGGCTTAACAAGTCGGCTTTCCTGCGTTTAGTCACTTTCAAAGTTGGGTTTTTTTACGTTAACGTGATAATAAGTTGTTATAAAATATATACTTTATAATATTTCATGGTTTTTTGGAAGTGCAGATGGCAAGTCAGCCCTCCTGATGTGGAACGCTTATAGAAACCACAACCGTAAATGCAGTCACTCTCCTTTGTCTTCATAAAGACTGAGTCGCATTGAAATAGCTAATGTGGAATTAGCCGTGACCACGTTTGCCCATCGGAGTTATTGTAGTATTTTTTAAATTTTTTTTATTGCTTAGATGGGTGGACGAGCTCACAGCCCACCTGGTGTTAAGTGGTTACTGGAGCCCATAGACATCTACAACGTAAATGCGCCACCCACCTTGAGATATAAGTTCTCTATATATATATCTCTCTATAAGATATAAGTAATCTCAGTATAGTTACAACGCCAGAAATAGGCAGGGCGGTGGTACCTACCTGCGCGGACTCATAAGAGGTCCTACCACCAGTAAGAGTATTTGTAAAATATGTCTATACATAACAAAGAAACACTATTAATACCTATTGTTTATGTTTTATAAAATCCCTCATTCAAGCTATTGCACCTTACTCTAATCACATTCTATATACGGTGACCCAAAGTGCAATAAAACGAACTCAACCCAACAGCGAGTACAAAAATATAAATATTTCTCAAACACCATGATTACAGGAGGAAATCGAAGCCCGTGGTATAGTAGATAGACATACTAGCTCTTGTAAGTAATTCAAAGTAACCTATAGATTACCTACTCAGTACGTTTAGTATTTTCATGAAACATTAAATTTTAACAGTGCCCTGGATATCATTACATTAATTACGATTTTACTGTTAGCGATAAAGTCTAAAGTTGTCGAATTGTTCTCCTGGGTTTTAATACACTGAAAGGGCTTTTAAGTTAGTGATACCCAGATCCAGTCTATTCACTAAATTAAGTCTTAAATTTGGATTGTTATTAGGCATTATTCCACCTGGATGTAATAAAATATATTTTTACTGTTTTAATAAAAGTTCTTTAATTAAACTGAAGAGCACTAAGTGCACTTACAATGATTTTAAATACTTTTATGCAAACTTCACTAAAACGTGTCATTTGTAGAAAAACGCAACCATTATTGCTAACAGTTCATAATTTAGTATTATCGTCAGTTTTTGCGACACCACGATTCACGGACCAAATCGTCGGTGACTACCAATACTGCATTGTATTTGAAACTTCTGAAATAACATAATAACAATAAAAATATGAGAAAACCCGTAAAAGTAGTTTTAATTATTTCATAATTTGTTGTTGAACCATGAGATTTCCAACAGTTTTTACAAATGTTTAATTAAGAACACAAAACCCTATGTTATTTTGATGTAATTTCCTCAAGAGCAGAACTTTTAGTTTAGTTTTCTGTATTTATATTTTTACTATAAATCTCATTAAAATAGACAAAAAATGTGATAATTTACATTTTATAACAACCTGTGTTAATAGGTTTGAAATACTGACACCTTTGATTAATAGTTGTTTAGCATCAACCATAAACGGAAGTCGAACGCTTAATAATTTGACGCTCTTTCATTGAAGCCAATATTTCGTTTATGTTAAAAAAGTATGAGTGGGATACGTTCAGCATCAACGCGTTTTAACCTTAATAATGCTATTTCAGCGTAATACGTTTTATTTTTAATCAAAAAAATATTCAAAAAGACATTATAAAAATGAAAATACCATTAGGAGCGCACACGGTGACAGGTCGACGGTTCTGTATCGTTTGTGTCGGATGACCGACGTAATTACTCTCCGCCGTCCCAGCCTCATCATCGTCTATTAAAATTCATCCATATACACGACCTTTTCCTCTATGCATAAATTTATTTTATTATTAGCCGTATTACGAGTTAAAGGCGACTCTCTATTATCTCAACGCTTAGCTGGATTTTGATTAATCTGGCATAAAAACACAGTATTCGAGTATTAAAATTCAACAACGTACAGAAAACACTTATTACGATATTTTTCCGCTATACTATTAAAAGTTCAAGCAAGCTCAATAATTTACACTTAAAGTAAGGAAACCTTATATTATTACGTTTAAGAATCATAATTATGATAATATAAAATTATTAATTCTGTATCTTAAATAGTACGAATTGACATTGTACTTAGCTTAAAGCGTATGATGTCGATCATAAATAATAAAATTGATCTAAAACGAAACGTTTAAGCATCAAAGCCTTAAAACATCTGAAGAAGAGTAAGAAGACCATTGAAACCGTTTGCGTACTTAGAACGTTATACTCGCTGCAAAGACATATTTGTGAGAGGCTCCTCTTTAGAAATTTGAATTTGAGCGGCACATTACTGTCGTAAATGACTGGCTATAAAGACTTCAAACGCAGGCTAATCGCGGCTTCCGACCTTTCGGGCGGAGAAGAAGGGCCTCAAGTACCTGCCAAAACGTTTCCTTACTTATTGAACAGCCGTTTTTAAATTTAAGGTCAAGTACGTAAAGAGCCCTTTTATGATTCATGTTTTAGCACATAAAATCATTGACGACCATTATAGTTGTTTCAAAGCTAAGAGGATTATAAGATTGTTTACGGAACTAAATTAAGCCTACGACGGCCACAACAAGAAACATTGTTTGTTGTGGCTGTGTTGTTTGTTAGGGCTATAGTATTGCCAACACACTTAAATCTCTTTGAAACTTGCGCTATTTTACAATATTGTCTAGAGTTATGCCATATCATAAGGCTTATAAAGGATTTTTGATTGATGATATTCACGTAAAGTTTCTTATTGAGTGTATGTAGGTATGTACATATATGTGGCGGTTTCTATAGTTACATAAAATAAATCTGGCAACCCCAAGGAGCAATTCAAGAAATGTTGCCTAAAAATAAATTTCGAAAATTAAACATTGGTAAAAGATATTCCGTTTGTCGTTAGCTTAACTTTACTTCATTCTTTTTAATGTGATATTTTAAGCAAGTTTTAGGAGATGCTGAGGTGTAGAAAGACAGAACCGAAACTTTTTGTGACCAAATAGGTGAAATGCTCGGTGTATCTAATTTGTTAGAGGGGCATACGGTGCTTCTGATAGTGAGTGATCACCGGTGCTCATGGACAACAACATTCTAGACTGAGCTTTATGAGTCGCCGTTTACCGCATAGAACTCTTTTCAAACCTTGTCTTTGCATTTCATAGCACTCAAGAAATCACGTGTAGGGCAGTTCATTACAGAATCGGATGTTACGAGTACAAAATATTTTTGGAAACTAACTATATATGAGCGTAGTACTTTCAGTTATTCTGGATGAGCTCCAACCGGTTGGTACGTTGTAATATAGTAAAATGTAGCTGATGAAGTTAAACAATTCCTCAGAACATTCCCTATAGATTTTTTTTGGTCCAGAACACCGAGAAAACCAGGATTCCTCTACAGACCCGAAGGGTTCAACTTGTCGGTGAATATGGTATTATCGACAAATCCGAATTCTGTATGAAGTCAAATGGAAGTAGCTAGTATTTGGGAGTTTCGGCCCGGAGGTAGGAGTAGCACATCGCGCCAGGCTGATATTGTGTTCTATGAATACAGTCTTTGTCCTGGCGTCCAATGCGTTCTATTGAGGGTTCCCAGTTTTACTCTCGGATGGTTTGGAATTGCGACGTCAACTCAAAGGTGCACTTCTTCGCATTGAACACGTATGCTGCTGCCAAAAGGTTGTATTGAATTACATTCCATTCGTTTCGTTTAGAGACCCATCCCAAGGAGAGAAGAGGATAACTTTTGCAAGTTTTGATTGTCACTTCTCAACTTTGTTCCAAGAAAAATTCTGATAGCCAATAGACACATCGATGGGCACGTTAGGTTTCAGCCCCGTGAGCTAACCTACTAATTAAGGTTCCGCTGAAATAGCCTCTTAAGGCTATCAGCTTAGGTAGGGAAAAAAAAAAAGATTGACACAAAGACAATTAATGATATGGCTGATGCCTTATGGTATCATTCGCATGGCAATTCAACGCAAGTAATGACATTGGAGCAGTAGTCGTCGACGACGACTTTAATGTTCTGTCCACTTGCTGCTCCTTTTCTCTGAAATCCTCTCGCAGATTCTGAGCTCGTTCATCCATCTAGCAAAATAAAAACCCTAAGTGGACTGTGGTTTATTCACTTTGATATTTGACTGCTCTTGAGCGTTAAATAAGCGAAGACATGGATTAAATTTGTCAGTAAAAAATACATAAATTAAAAATACGTAACGTCATTCCGTAATTGCGAGTGGTAGGACCTCTTGTGAGTCCGCATGGGTAGGTACCACCACCCTGTCTATTTCTGCCGTGAACCAGTAATGCGTTTCGGTTTGAAGGGTGGGGCAGCCGTTGTAACTATACTGAGACCTTAGAACTTATATCTCAAGGTGTGTGGTGCATTTACGTTGTAGATGTCTATGGGCTCCAGTATCGACTTAACACCAGGTGGGCTGTGAGGTCGTCCACACATCTAAGCAATAAAAAAAAAAGTCACTATGTAGGTACGTGGCGTAAAGCTGTCCGTAATACAGCATAATCTAACCAAATATCCCCGTACAAGATTTGTTTCTATGCAATAGTTACATGTGTATACTATGTCACAAGTGAACCGAACCGACAGGCAATAGGGCACACATAAAATTCGTTACATAGCCAGCCTCGCTGTAGCTCCGTTGGCAATGTTTCATTGTGCGAACTGCTATAAAAATTCTCGTAAAAATTTATAAAGCCACTCAATAAAATGTACATTTAGAATTTTGTGTATTTCAATATTATTTTAGGTTATTATCGAATAAAATAATATTTTCCTAAATAAAACGTTTAAGAACCAGAATTATGGACTTTAGATATGTATATTTAGTAGATTTTTTTTGGCTTTTGAAATAAACGGTTAGTCACAAACAAATGGGGATGGGATGTGGGAATCGATTCTAAGACCCTCTACCCCGTAGTCAGGGGTAGTAGTTAATACTTAATAAATAAGAAACACATTAATACCGTATTGCATTAAAAAACCATCAAAGACAAAACGTTTTTATTCTTTCTGCTTTCTTAGAGATTACGTAGGTAGCTAATACTCCCCTCTTTTGTGTTATACATACGTGATACTAACAATATAATACATAATTATACGTTCTTCTTCGCGGTCCTCGTGTTTTCAGACAGTAATAACAAGTGTAAATGTTCTATGAGCTTGATAGATTATATAATTACAACGCATTTTAGAATAGCAGCTTTTTATTGAAAGCCCCGAAAAACAGAAGGTAAAGTTTTTATGATACCTAATAACGAACAAGACGGTTACAATGGGTTACGGTGGCCTTATCGTTTTGGATAGAGATACGTATTATTGAGATGTGTGTTGTTTTACGTTTTTTAACTTAAGCAACAAACTTATGATACTATGTACTATATAACAAACATCATAAAAACAGCATTGCATTTATTATTGCATTTATTCAAAACATGAATACGATTTAAATACGGGGCAAATATTTCTTGAAACACAATTAGCTTTTTAATATTTATTTACACTACATTTCGCTTCTTCAGGATAAAACGATTAAATCATGAATATTTTGTGAGCTTATATTATTATATAAAGTATATACATATATTAAGCTTATATAAATTGGATTGTAAGATATACTGTAAAACATCGAAAAATTGTTGCGAGTTACAGTTAAAATTTTAGTTATAGTCTTTGTCATCGTGCTGTTTTTCTGACATAAATTATTTATGCATTTGATTACCAGCACGTTTGCTAATTCGTTATCTCTTTTAGTAATCTATTTCTACGCCCCATTTCTATTATTTAAAAGTTTATTTTTTTTACTTTTACGAAAGAAAAAAACAGGCTTAGAAAACATATTCATAATAATATGTGCACTGAAAGCTTATGTCGTTCGGACTATCCGGAATTAGCCGGACTTTTCAGGACTATCCGGGCTGATGATAGGAGTACTGCACTCCACGCGAAGTCTCAATATGAGCTTTGTAAAACACAGCTTTTTCGCCAGGGATGAAGTAGCGTGTGGACTCCGAACATTTTAAAAGTTGCAGTTATATTTCATAGGAAAGCGGCACCACTTCCTTCTTCGCAGTGAACGCGTCAACACGTGTCTTCAAAAGGTTGAATGGAAATACAATTTATTCTATTCGGAAACCCGCCCTAGAGAGTTCTTTGCTACAGATACATGCTTCGGTCGTTTGTACTTAACCATGTTTCAAGTAAACCTCTGATGGTACCCAAGTATATAGCGCGATATATTGAGGATTATCAATATTTTAAAAGATAATGTCGCGATACTCTTGGAAGGCTACAGGGATTCTCCTTGGGATTGGTGCGTTATAACAAAGTATTGGAGAAGCGGTTTGTATGTTAGTACAAAACCATTTTGGTACCGTACGAACTAAATATCATTTGGCTCAATCGATTTGGCACCGAAATAGAAGTGTCTCGTCCGTTGTTACAGGTAACGATAATTTATCTGGGATTGAGCGTGTCTACGCGCCAATGCGGTCGCGCAGATTGTCTGGCGGCCAAATTTTATTTGCCTGTGTATACATAATATATAAGTAGGTTATCGACCGTCTACCTGGCCGAAGGAAAAGTAGCAAAGGGATCTTCATTAAATAAAAAAAGTACACATTACTTTGAAAGTTTAATCCGATTTTATTGGAACGAAGTTCCTTACGGCAGGCTTGGAGGGGATAGCGATTTTGCTGCGCGACCGAACTGAAAAAAATGTGATAGTAAAACCGTAAGAAAAAATCCGTGGAAAAAAGTGCGTGGAATAAAACTGTTAAATGAGACGTGCGCAGGCGCGACAGTCGCATACACAAGCGAGTAGTGTATAATACCTTTCTCTTTCTCCCTCTTTCTTTTCGTTCTCTCATCCATTCTCTTTCTATTTTACGTAATTTATTATTTCCTAAAATACTGAATTTCCTAAATACTTTCCTATACTTAAATAAAAAGTAATCAGCAAAATTTAAGAGAAAAATCAAGAAAACCTACATAAAATTGAGCACGAATTTTTTTTGCAAATTGTGTCGATTCTACATTAGCCGAAGGAACTTCGTTCCTACGTGGTGTCCCAGGACACCACATCTTTTTTTATAAGTCTTTTCATGAGTATTTTTAAGTATTTGCAAATCACCTATTGCAATTTTTTATTTCATCTAGCCTAATCATTACGTATTAGAATTATAGTATTAATAAATTAAAAGTTAGCATTCGATACTGAAAGACCTAAAGCTCAAATATATTCTAGACACAAATGGATTTCAGAGACAAATTAGATAAAGTCAAGCATATCCACATATCGTGTAGCTTTAAAAATGATCACAACCAATAATCGAAGTAAGATCTGATACCAGCGATATTATAAGTTTATAACAAATTATAAAAAACAGGTGATCTTTATTATATTTATCATAACTTTTATTGGTGGTAGGACCTCTTGTGAGTCTGTACGGGTAGTTACCACCACCCCGCCTATTTCTGCCGTGAAGCAGTGATGCGGTTCGGTTTGAAGGTTTGGGCAGCCGTTGTAACTATACTGAGACCTTAGAACTTATATCTCAAGGTGGGTGGCGCATTTACGTTGTAGATGTCAATGGGCTCCAGTAACACCAGGTGGGCTGTGAGCTAGTCCACCCATCCAAGCAAGAAAAAAAAAAAACAAAAAAAATGAGGAGTTGTTTAATTTAAATCAGGTCCAACCACAATAATAAAAAGCGACATGATGTGGAACCATTAAAAATTTACAACTAACAGGTAAAGATAATAATCGTGATAATTAATTAACATAAATGCTATGCAAAAGATAATTAATTAGCATACTAATCGTTGGCGATAATTTTTTAATTAAAGATCAAATCATTACAAAAAAAAACCTTAAATTGTAAAGTATGTTTTAAAAAAAAAATACGTTAAAGATCGTGAATCACGATCAGTGGCAAGCGTATGAATAGTTAATACTGAAATATGTTAAGTTGTTAATAACATGGCTTTAGAGTAAGCGGCTCAACTTACAGCTTGATTGATGTAGTGATGGATGAGAATAATTATTCTACACAGATTTTCTTGAAAGTCAAAAAAAAAAAACGTTGCGAATAAAAGATTAGATTACCAAGCCGGGCCATTAGTGATTCAAACGAGCGAAGCCGTGGGTGGCTCGCGCGAGGTGTCCACTGTTTATAAATAGTGCAGTAATACTGGTCGTTTCGTTTTTCCTGTTAAATAACAACTGAAATTGTGTAAATTAGACTTGTAAAGCATCTGTTGCTTAATAGCTACGACCCTACGTATATTTGTACATGCCAGAATTAAAATTGGGACGAGGATGTTTGTACAAAAACATGGAACTAACACACAATATGTAATGTACAGAGAACTATGCCATGATGTTTATAAATGGTAGCTACGGTGAAGGAGTATATTATATAATCAGAACCAAAGCTAAAGTGACTTACAGGTACCCCGGGTACTTATGTACGTAGAATTTCCGCTTCTTTCTGTCGGAGTCGATAGGTAGATGTCACAGTGGCTTAAAGATAAGACTGCTGATGTACTAGTGTCGAACGATTTGACTATGCCCGTTGTTTAAATTCCGCATGCAGGTACTATTTTCGCTAATCAAACACGTACTTAATTTATGTTCACGAATGTTTTACACGACGATGGAATAAAATCAAATCCACATTATATAAACTGCGTAATTACTATAAAATTGAGATATAGACCTTAAGTTTCAAGGTAGATGGTGGTATTTACATTGTGATGTTAATGATCTATGATCAGGTGGGCCGCGAGCTCTTTCCATCATCTAAGCAATGAAAAAAGGACCGTCGTTCCTTCAATGCAATTGATAATTCGGGCATTAAGTTTTTAAATGGTTGACGGTATTTGTATTGTGATTGATATCTATGAGCACTAATTCAACTAATAGTACAGAATTAGTAGGTCATAAAATGGTCTGGTCCATTTAAAGCCGTTTAAAAAAAGATGTCAAAAAATATTCATTTGTTTTGATCCTTGAAATTTTTATCTCGTTTCATTTACCGTCCCTCAAAAACAATTGGCATAAATTAGCAAAAAATAACAATTTAGACCTGTGCGTGCAAGAAATCTCAGAGCAAAGTCTTTGAACCGTTGATAGAATACCGCCGTTCACTATCGTGATCATTTACGAAAAAATAGAGACTGTCCGTTCGTTCAAACAAATTAATTGAATGGTAGTTTTTCACTTTGCCATCTAATCGTTTCCAGGGTAAATATTGAATGACTACGAACAGTGCTACGTCGTAGCTAATTCTACGAGGAATTTTTATAAATAGTGTTCCATTTTCTTATTAGATACAATATCTATATATTAGGTATATTACGTGAAGCAAAAACTTTGTACCCGTTTTTACGAAAATTTATTTATTTAATCATGCATAAAAAATACATTAAATCAATAAGAAAAACATTATATACACTACCATGCATTGGACACAACACATATATACATATTATTTATATACTCTTTGTTTATTGTCAAACTTTTGATATTGTTTAAAGTCTGTGGTCAAATTGGGAATAGATTAAATTTGTTTAATCTATAATATTATCTCTATAGTGTAGTCTTGGCGAAGCCTGTGATTATATAAGCATACTAGTATTAATAAATACACAGTAAATTTATTCTAGTGCTGTCAAAAACCACGAAGCGGAATCGTGATCCTTGATCAGCTGAATGTAATACGGATATTGTATTTCTATTTTGAATAATTAGTCTGACAGCAGTAACAATAGTAAATTGTATTTTATAGGTGCGAATGCGAAGGATCCTGAGCAATGAACTTAAGGGATGATAAGTGAGGGACGCGCGGGGGTTCGGCAGTATCGGTCGCTACGCCGCCGTGAGCGAACGTTGCGGGCGATATACGTGTCTGCCGTACCCGCCACTGTCGAATCGCCCGTTAATATAATTAAGTGTCACATAAACTGAGCTCACGTGGTTCCCGCCACATCAGTTACGTGTAACCAGAAATAACACTGGCTGAATAATTAGCGCGACCACGAAAACGGTATGCGAAATTTTAGATATAGCCACTTTTCAAAGTTGTTGTTAGTTGTAGTTTGAAAATTTTTGGAAACGCTTTCTACACGTGAATGATTTTTGAGAACAATACATTGGGTCGACTTCAATATCGTTGAACGTAAACTTTTACAATAAAACATTTCTACATATGTACATACATACGTGTTACAGCATAATAATGCAACTTCTGTAATTTTTTTACTTTTACAATAGCAAAATAGTACATGATTTGTGTTTTTGTGGCTTTTCCAATTTTTTTGTTTTCTATTTTCATAATTACTATCATAGCTCTTCTTTTATGCATAATCTGTGTCAATCTTCAGTGATATATTTTTGTATCTAACGAAATATGAGACTTTATTAAACGAGATTGCACTCACACGATTGTTCTTTCATTAAACGTTGGAATTTTAAGTTGAAGCTAAAGGGTCTTAGATTATATTAATTTATCCATTCATAAATCAGCAGATGTGTATACGGTCACGCTGAACTTCAGTTAGTAAATGAAGTCCATTTTTTTTTATTGTTTAGTTGTGTGGACGAGCTCATAGTCCACCTGGTGATAAGTGGTAACTGGAGCCCATAGACATCTATAATGTAAATGCGCCACCCATCTTGAGATATAAGTTCTAAGGTCTCAGTATAGTTACAACGGCTGCCCCACCCTTCGAACCGAAACGCATTACTGCTTCACGGCAGAAATAGGCGGGGTGGTGGTACCTACCCGTACGGACTCACAAGAGGTCCTACCACCAGTGATTACGCAAATTATAATTTTGCGGGTTTGATTTTTATTACACGATGTTGTTCCTTCACCGTGGAAGTCAATCGTGAACATTTATGATATATGTATATAGATGTAATATATAGATATTATCTATGTATCTTAGGTAAGAGAAGTAGGTAAGATAGACTCTGTCTTATTTCATGTCCCGGACAAAAGAGTCCACTTACAATCAGGAGGGCCTAAGGCTTATCTACATCCGATAGGAGTAAATAGCTTTATATTTTTACCTGATTCTCCGAATTTTGATCTTGATTTCTAGAGTATTGGTGGTCGGGCGGATTTTAAGTCTGCGTCGGTTTTGATACCATTATCTATTAATTGCATTTACCATCACCTGCTATGATGGGTTCATTAAACATGGATCGTGAGCTATGATGTGTAGCTTTAAGTATTTAGAGTATTTCTGAGAGCTTCCATTACATTTATAAGTTTAACTTTGTGTCCCAGGCTGAAAGGCGATATTCACACTGGATAGACCGTGAGGTCGTCTGCATATCTATGTTACTAAAATATATAGCCTAGGAATTAAATAGGAATTAATTTTTAATAAAAATACGAATGCGTATTTTTTTTTTCTGTACAATATTTAATCGTAAATGTTATCGAAGATTTCAGACGCCATTAAAGCAGCTTGTTTTAATATTAGTCGGCACAAGCAATTTTAATAAGTGCCAGATTAATTTAAGACGAACACTTTCGTAATTAAACGTAAATTCGAGAAGAGAGAAGATTGTTTTATGATCTGGTATAAGTATAAAATTAATTTCGTGGTTATGAAAGGACAGACTAGATGCATGTAACTAGGAGATGTATGGAAATGGTAGTGCAAGGTAGAGGGGGAAAAGGTCGACCGAAGAAGACACGGATGGAGTGTGTGAATGACGAAATAAGAGAAAGAGGAGTGAGTGTTGAGATGACGGCTGATAGAAAGAATGGAAGAGAAAAATTAGCTGTGTCGACCCCACATAGTGGGATAAGGTGGAGAAAAAGAAGATGAAAAGACAGACAGAAACAAGCGTTGTAAAATTGGAGTTTATTTATTCCAGATTATTTTTGATAATTTAATTACAGAGTATAACAGGTTCGGAACGTCGACAGCTACCACCAAATAAAGAATCTCAGATTTCAAAGACATCGAATAATCTACGAAGACCTAATAATTGTTTTTTCTCTATAATACAATATTGTGTTTATTAGATTAATTATAATGATTAGTTGTTTTCAACTTTAACTTTGGCTCATGTCTCAAAAGAGGTGGCAGTCAGGACATGTCAGTCTACAACTCTATGTTTCAGTAACTATTTCACATGTGGGACGTAACATGTCCAATTACTTAGAACCATGAAAACTGTTTATATAAACCAAACATTCTTAGTACAAGTTCAAGAGAGAGTGAGAGAGAGAGAGAGAGAGAGAGAGAGAGAGAGAAGAGAAAGAAAACCACATTCAAATTGGTCGACAGATTGTGGAGATTGGCGTGTTAAAACGAACGAGCCATACAGGAGAACATTTCAACGGTAGAAAAACGAATGCACTTTTTTACAAAAATGATTTTTTATTTTTTTTTCGTTGTCTCAACTACGAAATACAATTTTTAGATCACTTTTTAAAAAAAACTAGTGTTTGAAATGATCATAGTCTCTGAAGCTTTTTATCTTTTGATTTTTGTACAATCGTAAAAAAATATATTATCCTTCAAATAGTTACATAGATATGTAAAATACTTGTCTTATTATTATTTTTTTATTTATACTTTATTTTAATTTTTTTTTAAAACCATTACTTTTTGTTAATAATAATTATTTATAATCTATATTGGACCTAAGAACAATTTGAATTGTGTAATTAGAAAAGCTTAAATGAAAGGAATGTTGATTTGAAATGTTTCTGTAAATCCTGCTTAAAACCGTGGGTGTGGATCTGTATCAGTTTGCCGCACGATTATCGAATGAACCGGCGACTGTGGATTGTGTTTGAGTATTGTTCCTTTATTCTTTTTTCAAATAGGGATTTGTTCAATGACGAGAGTAGCTTGTACTTTTCTGGTAATTCAAAAATAGTGGTGGGCGTCCTAATGGATGAATCAAAATTCGGTTTTGGCACAATGTATTCTTATTTTAAGCGTTTACCTATGAATTTGTCGTTTTACCATACTGGCCACTGGAAACGTAATTTATAAATGGCTGGCAATAAAGTCTAAATTCAAATGAAATTTTAATTTAAAAGTATGGGATTTCATTTCCAAATTCATATATTTGTTTAATGATTAGTGTTAGTGTTTTCACAACCTTTGTATATTACCATCAATATGGGTACGATAAAAATATTAATTATGGGACAAGAGTTCCTTCATGTTAGCAATGCATATTATTGGCTTAAAAGTTTCTGGCATGGAAAGTTGGATAAAAAAAACCCATGGTCGCCCCAAACCTAAAGCAACTGTAACGGTAAGCGTTACAGCATCCGGTAGCCACAGTGGAGAGTACAAGTTCTTAAACAATTCTCAGGGCGCCATAAAATAATAAAAATGAAGTGCAGCCAAAACAGCATATATATTAAACTAAAGCACACATATACAAAAAAGAAAATTACTATATAAAAAAAACACTTATTTAACTTAACTAAATTAATACAAATTTATATTATAATTACAAATTATTGAGGGTAAGTCGTATGATGGTTGTGGCGAAATATTACAATTAAGGAGTGATACGTATCTTTTAAAATATGGTGATTCAGAAGTCTAGGATCCTGGGGTTCTATCGAAGATACTCCAGCTCCTTGGCATCAGTTGAGAAGTATTAGGTTCAGATTCTGATTCCGGGACGTTCCACAGAGCGTATTCCAATTAATATATAAAGTCGCGATTGACGGGACTATTAGAACCCTATAATGCATTAATTATTCATAGTAAGTTACAAGAAACACTAAAGCTTGAACACGTGAACAATTAAAGACTTAGCGATATCACAAATCGGGCACTAATAACTAACTTGAATGGTTACCATTCGTATCTAGTTAATTATTAAAGAGTACAGACCTGACCTTTCCTCCAACTGTTTAGCGCGGCTTCTGAATGACTGGATGCTTTTTTTTTTCTTTTTTCTTTTTTTTTTTCTTCCTACCTAAGCTGAGAGCCTTGAGAGGCTATTTCAGCGTAACCCTAACTTTAGTAGGTGAGCTCACGGGGCTCAAACCTGATGACGTTGCTAACACGAACCCTAGCAAGAGCCGTGCTTCGCAGAATCTACCACCGGATCGGAAACGCGACCCACTGAGAAGATCCGGCGAGAAACTCAGTGGGCGACTGGATGCAGCGGTAGCACGCGTTTTTATACAAGTGGGGACAAAAGATGTTACGATGCAGTGCATACACAAGCGCGGGCCGCTAGAACCACTACAATGTAGTGCACGCCAATTCACGGGTCGCTTTAACATTGTGCATCTATTATTAATGTGTTACAGAACAGCAATGAATTAAAAGCGATAGTGGATGCTGTCGATACTCAATGTAGAGCTGAGTCAGCAGCATATTTCAACGTTAGCAACAATATGGGTTCGTTTGCGTTAAATTGGCAAGGTAAGAAACTAGATAAGTGGGTGCCGCAGGAACTGAACGATCCCCAGCGCGACGAACGCGTTAAGGTATGCTTTTCGTTACTTAAGAGACACAGAAACGAAGGCATTTTGCGCCACATTGTCACTTGCGATGAAAAACGGATTCTTTTTGATAGGTAATGAAACTAAAACGAATGAACTTCAAACGAAAACTTACCCCTAAAAAGTCAAGGTCACTGTTTGGTGGTCTAGTGCCAGTATAATTTATCACAGCTTCTTACTTAATGCTGCCAGAATTACCACGGATGTGTACTGTAAAGGACTGGACAAAATGATGAAGAAGTTCGTGAATCTTCGGCTAGCCTTGGTTAATAGGCGGTCCCGGTGCTTCTACATAAGAACCCTGGCCATCATACGGCATAACAGACAGTCTCTAAGCTACGAAGGCTGGGGCTGGAAGTTTTTACGTTATCCACCGTACTCACCAGACTTCGACTCTGAGATTCTGATGAATCGAGAAGAAGAAGAAGGATTTCTTCTTTTTCCAAAATTTGGACAACTTTTTGGCAGGGAACTCAATACCCGAGAGGCTAGGAATATAAGGGAGAGGAATACAAAAGGCCTTTGAAGAGTTTGTTTGCTTTTTCAAGAAGGATTTTTGAATAATGACCACGGCACTGGCAGAGATGCATCGATACCATTGATAGAAATAAGTTTTAAATTAAAAAAAAAAAAACTTTCTCTATATTAAACGGCAATTTCGTAAGTAAAGATCTAATTTATTGTATCGTCTTTTAAAAGCTATGCGTTATATTGTGCTAGTTAGGCCTTTGTAATAGAATACAAATAAAAAAATTCCAATGGACAACTTAAATTGTATTTTTTGTAACAAATAAATATTAAGTATTCAAAATATAAAAAAGAGGTAGCTTACACAATCATTTTCACGGAGTACTTTTTATAAGGCATAGAGAGATTAATTTATGTTATGTTGTGTTTAAGTCTTGATATGAAATGGTCAAGATTTTCGTTTGAGTAAACAAACAAGTTACATTTGAGAAGAGAAAATCGTTTACCGGATTGATTAAATCTGAAACAGATATGACATCTTGATTAATAAGTAGGCCGTGCCTTCTAACTTCATTCCCGCTACGGAGAACTGAAATATGTTTCGATAGTATTTTTACGTATTTTTACAGATGTTTTTCGTACATTTTAAATAGTCAAAATCAATTGAAAATCCAAATTAAAAAAAACTAAAAGTTAAAATTGTACTTAATAAAATTAAAACGATCTTCAATAAACTCCTAATTTTCCTGAAATAAATAAAATAAATAAATTTCCTGAAAAGTTTTTAATTTCGTTCTATAGAATGTACAACACTAAGATGTGAAACGAAATCTGTTAACTCCAGTATTAGTATTAGCCCTTAACAACAATCACAATACATGGTATAATATATGTTTGTATCGGGTACGATCTTTTATTTTGGACTCAAATGACGTGACGCCTACTCAAAATGTATTTGTTTTAGGCACTTATAGAAGAAACGTTCTATATTTTGGCCATTTCACATTTAAAAAATGCATTTACAGAAGATCCACACAGTACTGATGTATAAACGTATTTGCAACAATCTAATATTTGTGCATGCAGAAAAGGCATTAAGATTGGTTACGCTTTCTCGTTTGACTTTTGTTCATGGAAATTGCGTCTTGTCATGAAACGGGCTTACTCTGAACCTTTTGAGGTTATTAGGTTATCATAACCGCCCTTTTTCTCATAAAGAATTCGCTTTTCACGTTTTATTGGTCACAAAATAAACGTATGCTCCGACAAAAGGGTTTTTGTTTTTGCAGTAACGATGCTTGGCTTAAGCGCAGATTAGTCAAAGCTATGTTTAAGTTCAGCATATATTGGGTATAATGTAATGTAAACTTAGAGGCTTTAATATCACATCGAAACTGTTATGGATGTTGGTGCGTATGCCTAGACTTATAAATTTTATTCTATTGTTTAGTTTTTGCAAATATCACGTTAATATGGGGTTGTGTGCAGTTTTATTTATCATAATATACTCGTACATATCATCATAGCTTCATGCCTTTTAATACATATAATTATTCGTGTATTATGCTGTGTTGTTCCTTGTAATCTGTTTCAAATATCACGTTGAATGCCCCGAGTTGTTTGTGCGATCGTAGTAGCGCTATGTTGTCGTTTGTTGTTAAGCACTTATAAAAAAAGGTATAGTTATTATTCAAAATATCTTCGTTTTGAGGTCCACAAAGATCATGTGATCTTATTTCACTTGAAAGAGGGACCTGTTTTTTTCGGAGAAGTCTCCTTTACTCATATGACACCTAACGAAAGACATGCAGTGGTGTAATTTTGGTTTGACAGTACAGAATCTATCTATTTTAATATATTTTCTAATAAAATCTCTATAGCTAATGAAAAAAAATCTGACGCAAAATCACCCTTTATCTAATACTTTACTAGTAATAGTAGTGTTTTTTTTTTTTTTGTTTTTTTTTTATTGCTTAGATGGGTGGACGAGCTCACAGCCCACCTGGTGTTAAGTGGTTACTGGAGCCCATATACATCTAGAACGTAAATGCGCCACCCACCTTGAGATATAAGTTCTAAGGTCTCAATTATAGTTACAACGGCTGCCCCACCCTTCAAACCGAAACGCATTACTGCTTCACGGCAGAAATAGGCAGGGTGGTGGTACCCACCCGCGCGGACTCACAAGAGGTCCTACCACCAGTAATTACGCAAATTATAATTTTGCGGGTTTGATTTTTATTACACGATGTTATTCCTTCACCGTTGAAGTCAATCGTGAACATTTGTTGAGTACGTATTTCATTAGAAAAATTGGTACCCGCCTGCGGGATTCGAACACCGGTGCATCGCTTCAACACGAATGCACCGGACGTCTTATCCTTTAGGCCACGGCGACTGTATCTAGTACTTTTCCGCGTCATCGGAATCGTCATCGTCATTTTCACCCAACGTACATAAATTAATTAGTAAGTCATCCAAAAACTAATTACACGATGAAATTTTGACGTATACAAACTAAACTGTATTTCTGAGAACACAAAACTAAGGCCCAAATCTAAAGTTTGTTTTCTTTATTCTTTATGGTGCATAGAAATTACTAAAATATGAGTATTGTCTATACTAATATTATAAAGAGGAAAGATTTGTTTGTTTGTTTGTATTGAATAGGCTCCAAAACTACTAAACCGATTTGAAAAACTTTTTCACTCTTTCGAAGCTACACTATTCCCGAGTGACATAGGCTATAATATTTTTTGAAAAATATTAGGGATCCTTACTAAAACTCCAATAATGTAACCCAAGGTGTAAAATAATTACCTAAAATATTCTTTACATCGCGTCCCCTGCGAAAACTATTGATGATAGAATAAAATAATGTACTACGACTTTGCAGAACACATTATTATTTACAAAAAGTGTCGCGACAGCATATGTCTAACTATTATAGTTATGCCGCAATAAGTGTTCTTTTATTTAAAAAAATAAAACGATGTCGTTGAAATTTTTGTTAAAGATCCGAGCGGAGCCGGAGCTGGCCGCTAGTATTATATAAAATTACAATAAAAATTGTAGAGAAAGGCGAGAATAACATATTAATGAGTTTTCTTGGAGCAAACAATAAAAGAAGCAACACAGACCTGAACGGGGCAAACTGTCCAATAATAAGAACATAATAATATAGTTAAACTATCACTAACTTCACTTATTTTCTTTCTTTTATTTAAAATAAAATCCGGGAGCCGATGCCTTTTTCTACCGTTGCTAGAGTACTTGCCGGCTGCCGGCAGTGAGGCGTATCCTTGTCTATAAAGCGCGAAATCACCGCACGCGTTCAATTGAATAGCTTTATCATTTTCCCAAATGCGGAAAAAAATGCCTGCTAATATCAAATTTTTATATTCAGAGTATGTAGGCAAAGGTAAAAAAATATTCTCCATATAAAAAAGCGGACAAATGAAAAGCAATGAAATCACTTTCAGAATAATAAAAAATACCGTAACCAAATATCCAATAAGTTTAAGCTAATTACGTTACAGCGTCACAGCCTTTGTTGTCACGTAATCTGAGTATCGCTCGAACTATAAGTAATTTTGGTTGGGAAATATCTACTCAATTGTTCAACTATAGCTCAACTTTTCGAGTACCTCCAACAGAAGGCCACAGCTTTGGGTGTTGCTTCATAAATATCTCTCATAGATTTTTGAATAATGACCACGGCACTGGCAGAGATGCATCGATGTCCACTAGTGTCTAAGACTTTAAGAGCCACTTTTGTAAACAAAAAGAACATAGTGTTAGGTCCCTCGGGATGGCCCTGATTCGGGTGATCGTTCTCATTGCTTATCCTGTTTGCCGTAAGTCGTATGGGACTCGCAGTCTGGTCGTATGCTAGAATCATTAACGTGTAATTCAGTGCATGTGATGTATATGCAACATCTTTCTGTCTGCTAAAGTTTGATAATCGTCTAGAGTGCGAAAGAGATTTTCTTTATCTTTCGTGCTCTTAACGTAATACAAAGAGTTATTTGAATCCATTCTGTTTAACTGAAACGGCAATTGTCTCAGGTACAGTGCTTTTATTATGATTTTTTCTATCGCAGACTCTATAAAAATCGATAGCTTTAAGATACGAAGAAGAGATTATCCCTAAAAACGCATGCATGGTTGATAGGTGGCTCAAGGCACATAAAAGCAAAAAGATTGCGTCGGTGCGCTGACATGACCGTCTCCATCATCTACATTATTTTCCCCCGGGGAAGTGGTGGTTCCACACAGTGGAATTCAAAGTCCCTATGGCAAAGTACGATAGACTAGATTTTCGAAGACTGAATGACCAAAATTCAAATCCAAGGCAGACCCAGTATGGGCGGTGGTTTATTAAATCTTATTTTTTAATTCTTCTACTGTAAGTTCAGTATTTGTTAAGCTTCTAAAGCGATCTAGTCGTCACTCGAGAGTGTAACAGAGTGAGGATTGAAATTGTAGTGCGTAAGCATGAAAAATAGTGAGAGAGAGAGAGAGAGTGAGCATATTCAGATATCGTTAATATACTACATGAATTCAAATTAAAAGGAAGGAGAAGGTTCTCAATTCGGGTCGTATGAATGAAATGATACCTTAAGCAATTATACGTCAAGCTAAAACTACTTATGTAATTTTTTAGAAACATTTAAATTTATTATACTTAAATACAAGTAATACTTTTGTAGTGTATATTTGTTGCAAGAATATTTGAAAGAGCGCTCGGTTTCTTTTTAAATCTACTAGTTAGTATCTGTCGCTTTGGTTTGAGCGGCCCCGTATAATATGCACAAAACTTTTGTAAAGTTTTATTTTGAAATATTGTGTAGGATGGTAAAGTCGGTAGAGAAATATTAATAGTAGAATTTTATATTACCGTTTCCATTTATAAACCAAAAAAAAATAAACCATTTATGATTCTTCTTTTAGTCCCGTCTGTTTGTTTCGAATAAATTTTGATGAAACTTTACTCTTGTGTTAAAGTTACACTGCGAATCTGGTATTTATTTTATCTGACAGTGACGGGAATCGGAAATAAAGCGAGTGGTCTCGACTGAGATACAGAGGTTCGTATGACACATAATTATGGCTTATAATGTTGAATATAACTCAACAATATTTATAATAATTGAATTTCCATACAAAAAAATATATTTATTAATTAATGGTTCGGGAAGCGCTTTCGGATTATGTCATTCTGTCTATGCTGTCACTTTCTATAGCCAAATAATGACAGTAATCAATCGGTGCCACATAATATACAAATTCGATTTGTTAGAAGCGTCATGCCTGACAAATGTATCACATTTACCGATATTCCTGTGTAATACAGGCACAATTAACAATGCCCAGACATCAATCATTTTTGTGCGTATACAAGTAAAATAATCCGAATTCTGTTTTCCGTTGAATTAATTTTTCCTTGTATTTCTTTGCGATTGTCTATTTAAAAGTTATTTAGGAAATGCGACCCGTGTAGCCAACGTTACATAGAGTGAGCCATTATGTTCAGTTGTAACGGAGTCGGTGAAATGGTGCTATTAATTAATTAGCGGCAAATTGCACGAGCCCTTATTTCACGAAAGAAACGTTCTGTTTTCGTTTCCTAAGTCATTAGTTTGTTCCACTTATATTTCATACTTCATTTTATCAAAGATACCTTATAGATGACTTCGTAAAGCTCTAATTAAATTGGACTTAAGCTAGAGATCCATTCCTAATGGCTTGCCTAGTTTTTTCCTTAACAAAATAGTTGATAGTCTTGTTAGTATTATTCGGATTATATTTAGTCGATGTTTACGAGTGGTGTATTTCCTCCTATACGAAGCTAGTTTTTTTTGCCTATGTGTGACTGGAGCCCATAGATATCACAATGTAAATGCCGTCACGTACCCTATGACATTTGGTGGAAGTCTAAATTGAATTACAACCATAACGCGTGACTGGTTCTGTGTGCTTAGTGCGAGTTTTTTAACGTTCTCGATAGCGTAAAAGTTAGCTCATATTTGTATGGAATGGGATCGTTTACCTACGTTTGCCGCTAGGGGCGCTGTTCCAACTGCATACAAAATTGGGTTAACTTTTACGCTATCGAGAAAGTTAAAAAACTCGTACTACGCACTCTGGTTCTAATATAAACAAGATGCGGATACCCGAGCGGGTTACAATAATAAATATATAACTAACTGGGAATAAATCGCGCGTGATAATCCGGTCCCAAATTCGGTTTCGCTGTGTTAGGGGTACCAGATATTAACACACATACTTGTATATGTTTAAATATATACATATATAGATAATAAGCACCCAGACAAAAACCCAAACAAACCATTTCATCACACGAATGTTTATCCGATGTGGGAGTCGAACATATGACCCTCGGCGCATCAGTTAGGGGCGCTAATTACTGCACCGCCGCGTCAGTCTTTACAATACGTCCTACCACTAGTGACTACCGGTTGGAGTCGGCAGTATGCTAGTGTGATACTCAAAACGCTGGTGCCCATTCTTCCGTGAATCCTTTAGTCGCCTTATACGACGCCCACAGGAAGAGATTGAGTGCTATTTTAGACCAACACTAACAGCTTTGTTATTCCTGTCTCTAAAAATATCCGAACGTGATAATAATATGTATTGTTGTTATTGTAAAAATATATAAATTTCTATGCATTTACTATTATTATAAAAATATTTTTTTGATAGATATAGGAAATTTAACTTTATTTTAGTTAAATTAACTTTATTTGGGATTTGGGAAGCTTCGTCAGGTCTTTTCGTCGCCCATACCACAATGTCTGAAGACAAAGGTCTATAACCAGTGCATTCTACCCGTGCTTACCTACGGAGCCGAAACGTGGACGCTGACCGTGCGACTAGTCCACCGACTAAAAGTTACTCAGCGAGCTATGGAGCGAGCTATGCTTGGTTTGTCATTGCGAGACCGAATACGCAATGAAGTCATTCGGGTAAAAACCAATGTGATCGATATAGCTCGCAGAGTTAGTAAGCTGACGTGTCAGTGGGCTGGTCACATATGCTGCAGAACCGATAACCGTTGGGGTAGACGTGTTCTGGAGTGGAGACCACGAACCGGCAAACGTAGTGTAGGACGCCCTCCTGCTAGATTGAGCGACGACCTGCGTAAGGCAGCTGGCAATAATCGGATACGTAGAACTGAAGATCAGGTTCAGTGGCGAGCTTTGAAGGTGGAGCGTGGCGACATCAATGCGGGCTCTTGGCTCGTCGACCGAGGGAACCGGCGGTCGTGTCGATGGCTGCCGCCGGCCCGGCGTCTGGGGGACGGCGGGATGGATATAATATGCTCTGCGTAAGCCCGGTCCCACCGTCTCAATAGCTCTGATTGGGTTCCCGCCCGGTCCAGGGTAGGGCGCCGGCTGTGAGCGGCAGGAGTTTTTAGTGAGGTTCGACTCCCACATAGCGGATTTTCTCCTGTGGAAAAAAGAAAAAAATCTATAAGCACATTGATAGACTGGAAATGCTACATTTTTTTAAATATTCATATCAAAAGTTTTATTCTTGTTTTATTCTAACCGCCGGTACTACCTTTTCTGCCGGTTTGCGATATCATATCACGACTGTAATTATCATGATATGTAACAGTCATTTGTTCCAAACACAAAATATATATAAAATACGGAATAATGTAAATATGTTTTCTTAAAGAAATTGCACTGATATAGTAAAACACTAAAAAGTAGGTATTATTTAATTGTTATAACGTCATAAATTTTATTCAGTGAAAAGAAAAAAAATAAAGCTAGTGCTAAGGTTTACCTACTTCGTATTTTCTCAAGAAAAGTGCTAGATGTTAAAATTGTCAAAACTTTTGCATAACATAGTGTCTTTCGCTTGTTTCGAGACTTTTAACAGAATTATCTCTTTGTTTGTTTTTAAGTTGCAAGCTAAGGTTATAGAAGCTTAGGAAGATTTTTCCACTTTTAGTTCAAAATAAAGTGAAAACAGAATGAAATTTGAATGATTGATGCTAAGTATGAAATACACAATGAAGAACTACCACAATAAAACTCTAATTAAGAATTTGTACATGCTTTGTGACACAACTTATGAGGGGTGAAACAAAATATTTAAGCAAATAAATGAAAAGGTGTCTTTGCATATCTTCAAAATTTACATCATCATTACCTTTGATTTTCTCTGTTCCTTCCCCTCCGAGTTTTGAGGTATAATGTAAAAAAGGTTAAATGAACTTTTTGTTGCTCGATAATTATTATTACAGTAAACACTTAGTGCCACTAGATTGATATTATAGAATGAACAAACTTTTCTTTAGAATTTCCGTTCAGTACACGTGTGATTATAATTAGAATTTCTTAGTTGCATTTTAATTTATCTCGTTAAAGTTTAAAAATATTGAAACTTAAATTAAATTACTGGAGGTTTTGTTTGTGTTTGAAAAATTAATGACTATTTGTTGGTTTATTTCGTTTTTTTATTTGTTTTCTGTGCGTTCGCGTGTCAATTATGTTTGTGCAGCTTTTGTTTTAGTACGTACGATAAACTGAGCGAGTCTTTTCGGGGAACGGGTTTATTTTAGGAAACGAAACTAAAAGTAAGGGTGCCCATTTCACAAGCATAGTTCTTCAAGAGTTATATAATAAATAATATTCGGTGTGAACAGATGTGTCTAGGATTTCTTAGATATCATTTTGGCAACGACGTGCTACCCATATCAATCAATTTCTGCTACACCCAATACGAAGCATAAATGTATTACTAAAATAAATCGGGAATAGCTGAACACGTTTTTTTAGTGTAACATTTCATTTATTCTTTTGTAATGCTAATGCCGATTTTAACGTTGTGCCCCGGTGTAAATTTGATTTTCATGTAAAATAAGTATTGTGATCATTAAATAGCTCCTAAATTCAATTTTAGCTGTTGGAAAAGAGATGAAATGTCCTATTATATAATATGGCGACAACAATAAAACAATGTAACCGTTTTGAATTTCAACGATAAATTCTAATACTGAAAGTATTATTCTATCATCCAAAAATTAAATTGCAATAATAACTTGCTTTAAAAAAATATCTCAAAAGGTATTAACATTTAATATTGTTTTTCCTTGCGTTTCAACTAATAGGTAGAGTAGAGGTATGTATTTTGTTGTCCAATTTATTCATACTATCAATATGTTTATGTTTCGTAGAATATCTTTTGGCTAATTCGTCAATTCGAAAGATCTTTATTGACTTTCATCTATTTTAAACCAACTATATTTTATAATTATTTGGCTATTGGTTTTCACAAACACTGTTAAAATAATATGACGTGAAGTGCTTAGTATAGAATATGAACGTTAATAATTATTTATATAAATATATATAACATTATTGCCATGAAATCACTTCTTATAAGCATAATATTTTTTCCGATTTTTTACTATCATACAAAATATTTATTATTTATTATCAACGTCTCGATGTACTCTATAGACGCTTTAAGCTAATAGGCCTGAATTACTTACATGCATAGATACCGCTGCTTAAGTTATTAGATCGAATATATTCCGATAGAGGCACCCGTCACGTGCGGACGTGCTCATCGACCACTCGATCGCCCGGTCTTTGTTCGCCCGGCTTTTGTTAGACCGGCCATTGTTCGCGCGGCCTCTGTTCGTGGTACATCTGCCGACTAAGTGCTCTTTCTGGAAGTTTTTATTTGTTTTGTTTCCTTTTGTTGTTTCTGTGTTCGTGGTACATCTGCCGACAAACTGTTTTCCTGGAAGTGTTTAATTGTTCTGTTTCGTTTTGTTATTTCCGTTTTGTTGTGTTTTTTCTTTGTCCTGTAGTAATCGTGCCGCATCGCCACCTGTGTTCAATAGAACCGCTCAGGTCCGAGAAGTTGGGGCCTCGCCGCAAGGCGAGTGTTTTCAAGACCCGGGGCCGCCCCACCTGGGCACTCAGCGATCATGGACGCTGTATTCGCGGAATTCCTCCGACTTCGCCACCCACAGCTCGCCTCAGAGTTTCTGGCCTTCAAGACCGATCACACCGCGAGCCCTCTCGTGGACTCCGCCGAGCTCGCTGCTCCTGCGTCGCCTGTACCTGCGTGCAAAGCTTCTGCATCGAGTACCGCAGCCTCTGTCGTGCCTGCCGTTCCCGCGTCGCCTATACTGGCGAGTAAAACTGCTGCGTCGTCCGCCGTGGCCACCGTTCCAGCAGCGCGATCATCCGCAGCCTCCGTCGTGCCCTCCAAAACACCTGCTCGTAGGTCACCTGCGCCCGCCTCCTCGTCCTCCGACTCTGACTCGGAGATGGAGGTCGACCTCGCTCCCGCCTCATCGACGGATGGATTCACCCTGGTACAAAAGGGTAAGAAGCGTGCCGCGGAGTCTCGAGCTCCCGCGGCCGCTAAAATTAGCAAAGCCGCGAACGCGTCGCGCCCCCGCCCTCAGACTCCCGTTGCGCCTCCAGCCCGTGCCACTCCGTCGCCGCGTCCGGTGGCACAAAATAAAACCCAGACCGCTCCCCCGGTAATCCTCCAAGAGAAGGCAGCTTGGGATCGAGTTTCCCTGGCCCTTAAGGCCAAAAATATCAACTTCACGAATGCCCGTAACCTCGCGAACGGCATTCAAATTAAGGTTCGAACACCCGACGACCATAGGGCCCTCTCTTCTTACCTCCGTAAGGAGCGTATAAGTTTCCACACGTATACTCTCCAGGAGGAGCGCGAACTCCGTGCCGTCATACGTGGCATCCCTAAAGAGTTGGATGCCGAACTAGTCAAGGCCGACCTTCTCGAACAAGGCCTACCGGTTAACTCCGTACACCGCATGCACACAGGTCGCGGAAGGGAGCCATATAACATGGTTCTCGTCGCCCTCCAGCCTACCCCCGAGGGTAAGCAAATTTTCAACATCCGAACGGTCTGTAGCCTTTCCGGAATCGCCGTCGAAACCCCACACAAGAAAGGCACACCTAGCCAGTGCCATAACTGCCAATTATACGGGCATTCTTCCCGTAACTGTCACGCGCGCCCCCGATGCGTCAAGTGCTTAGGAGATCACGCCACGGCCCTCTGCACTCGCGATCAAAAAACCGCGACGGAACCGCCTAGCTGCGTCCTGTGTCGTACACAGGGTCACCCCGCAAATTACCGCGGATGCCCCCGAGCCCCGAAAATAAATCGCCGCGTCGCCCGCCAAAACCGCCTCCGAGCTTCCGGCCCAGACATCAAAGCCTCGGCACCCTCTGTGTCGCAGGCTAAGCCAGCGTTCGTTCCGGCGCCGGTGCCCAGTGTCACGGCTTGGGCGAAACCGCTGCCGTACACGAACACGGTTACAACTCCCTCCTCCGCGATTCGTCCCGCCCCCGCAACTCGTCCCTCTCCCGCGACTTGCCCTCCGACCGCGTCCGACAATCTCGCTTTAGCGATCGACTTCTTTCAGTCGATCAACTTTGAGCGCGTTAACGCTTTGGGCGACGCCATTCGCGCTGCCTCCACTGCACAACACTTTATCGCCGTTGTGCAAGAATACGCCGACGTATACGCGTCATTAAATACGTACGTCCTCCCCTCACTCCGCCGGTAATCAATGGCGTATATAAGTAGAATAAAGCCCCTATCCGTAACGATAGGATTTTTTAACGCTTACGGTCTCGCAAATCAACGTGACCAGGTTTCTGACTTTTTGCGTGACCATCAAATTGATATCTTTTTAGTGCAGGAGACCCTACTTAAGCCCGCGCGCCGTGACCCTAAAATCGCGAACTATAACATGGTCAGGAACGACAGGCTCTGTGCTCGTGGTGGTGGTACCGTCATTTACTATAGAAGAGCCCTGCATTGCGTCCCGCTCGATCCTCCCGCGCTCGCTAATATCGAAGTATCAGTGTGCCGAATCTCACTGACGGGACACGCGCCGATCGTTATCGCGTCCGTTTATCTTCCACCGGATAAGATCGTTCTAAGCAGTGATATCGAGGCGCTGCTCGGCATGGGGAGCTCTGTCATTCTGGCGGGCGACCTAAATTGTAAACACATCAGGTGGAACTCACACACCACAACCCCGAATGGCAGGCGGCTTGACGCGTTAGTCGATGATCTCGCCTTCGATATCGTTGCTCCGCTAACACCGACTCACTACCCGCTAAATATCGCGCATCGCCCGGATATACTCGACATAGCGTTATTAAAAAACGTAACTCTGAGCTTACACTCGATCGAAGTAGTTTCAGAGTTAGATTCAGACCACCGTCCCGTCGTTATGAAGCTCGGTCGCGCTCCCGACTCCGTTCCCGTCACGAGGACTGTGGTGGATTGGCACACGCTGGGCATCAGCCTGGCTGAATCTGATCCACCATCGCTCCCGTTTAACCCGGACTCTATCCCGTCTCCTCAGGATACCGCTGAAGCCATAGACATCTTAACGTCACACATCACCTCAACATTAGATAGATCATCGAAACAAGTTGTAGCGGAGGACTTCCTTCACCGCTTCAAATTGTCCGATGATATTAGGGAACTCCTTAGAGCTAAGAACGCCTCGATACGCGCCTACGACAGGTATCCTACCGCGGAAAATCGAATTCGGATGCGTGCCCTACAACGCGACGTAAAGACTCGCATCGCCGAAGTCCGAGATGCCAGATGGTCTGATTTCTTAGAAGGACTCGCGCCCTCCCAAAGGTCTTACTACCGCTTAGCTCGTACACTCAAATCGGATACGGTAGTAACTATGCCCCCCCTCGTAGACCCCTCAGGCCGACTCGCGGCGTTTGATGATGACGAAAAAGCAGAGTTGCTGGCCGATACATTGCAAACCCAGTGCACGCCCAGCACTCAATCCGTGGACCCTGTTCATGTAGAATTAGTAGACAGTGAGGTAGAACGCAGAGTCTCCTTGCCACCCTCGGATGCGTTACCACCCGTCACCCCGATGGAAGTTAAAGACTTGATCAAAGAACTACGTCCTCGCAAGGCTCCCGGTTCCGACGGTATATCCAACCGCGTTATTAAACTTCTACCCGTCCAACTCATCGTGATGTTGGCATCTATTTTCAATGCCGCTATGGCGAACTGTATCTTTCCCGCGGTGTGGAAAGAAGCGGACGTTATCGGCATACATAAACCCGGTAAACCAAAAAATCATCCGACGAGCTACCGCCCGATTAGCCTCCTCATGTCTCTAGGCAAACTGTATGAGCGTCTGCTCTACAAACGCCTCAGAGACTTCGTCTCATCCAAGGGCATTCTCATCGATGAACAATTCGGATTCCGTACAAATCACTCATGCGTTCAACAGGTGCACCGCCTCACGGAGCACATTCTTGTGGGGCTTAATCGACCAAAACCGTTATACACGGGAGCTCTCTTCTTCGACGTCGCAAAAGCGTTCGACAAAGTCTGGCACAACGGTTTGATTTTCAAGCTATTCAACATGGGTGTGCCGGATAGTCTCGTGCTCATCATACGGGACTTCTTGTCCAACCGCTCTTTTCGATATCGAGTCGAGGGAACCCGCTCCTCCCCACGACCTCTCACAGCTGGAGTCCCGCAAGGCTCTGTCCTTTCACCCCTCCTATTTAGCTTATTCGTTAACGATATTCCCCGGTCGCCGCCGACCCATTTAGCTTTATTCGCCGACGACACGACTGTTTACTATTCCAGTAGAAACAAGTCCCTAATCGCGAAGAAGCTTCAGAGCGCAGCCCTAGCCCTAGGACAGTGGTTCCGAAAATGGCGCATAGACATCAACCCAGCGAAAAGTACTGCGGTGCTATTTCAGAGGGGAAGCTCCACACGGATTTCCTCCCGTATTAGGAGGAGGAATCTCACACCCCCGATTACTCTCTTTAGTCAATCCATACCCTGGGCCAGGAAGGTCAAGTACCTGGGCGTTACCCTGGATGCATCGATGACATTCCGCCCGCATATAAAATCAGTCCGTGACCGTGCCGCGTTTATTCTCGGTAGACTCTACCCCATGATCTGTAAGCGGAGTAAAATGTCCCTTCGGAACAAGGTGACACTTTACAAAACTTGCATAAGGCCCGTCATGACTTACGCGAGTGTGGTGTTCGCTCACGCGGCCCGCACACACATAGACACCCTCCAATCCCTACAATCCCGCTTTTGCAGGTTAGCTGTCGGGGCTCCGTGGTTCGTGAGGAACGTTGACCTACACGACGACCTGGGCCTCGAATCAATTCGGAAATACATGAAGTCAGCGTCGGAACGATACTTCGATAAGGCTATGCGTCATGATAATCGCCTTATCGTAGCCGCCGCTGACTACTCCCCGAATCCTGATCATGCAGGAGCCAGTCACCGTCGACGCCCTAGACACGTCCTTACGGATCCATCAGATCCAATAACCTTTGCACTAGACGCCTTCAGCTCTAGGAGCAGGCTTAGGGACCTCGGTAACCGTACTCGTCGAACTCGACAAAGAGTGCGCCGTGCAACCTAACCCATGAATCAGCTCGCTGAGTTTCTCGCCGGATCTTCTCAGCGGGTCGCGATTCCGATCCGGTAGTAGATTCATTCGCGAAGCAGCTACTCTTGAGTTGTTAGGTCTCCTTCGGAGGCGCTCGGGCAGCTGTTAGCAAATCCCACCCCTCCTGGCTGAGTCTTTGCTCGCCCACCTGTCCTGGTGAAACTGGAAAGGCCTCCGGGCCACCAGTAATCCTTCAATCATAAAAAAAAAAAAAAAAAGATCGAATATCGGGAATGAATTGAATGAAATGAATCGGGAATTTGAAGTCGTCGTGGCCTAAATGATAAGACGTCCGGTGCATTCGTATGTAGCGATGTACCGATGTTCGAATCCCGCAGGCGGGTACCAATTTTTCTAATAAAATACGTACTCAACAAATGTTCACGATTGACTTTCACGATGAAGGAATAACATCGTGTAATAAAAACCAAACCCGCAAAAATTATAATTTGCGTAATCACTGGCGGAAGGACCTCTTGGGAGTCCGCACGATAGGTATCACCAACCCGCCTATTTCCGCCGTGAAGCGGTAATGCGTTTCGGTTCGAAGGGTGGGGTAGACGTTGTAACTATACTGAGACCTTAGAACTTATATCTCGAGGTGGGTGGCGCATTTACGTTGTAGATGTCTATGGGCTCCAGTAACCACTTAACACCAGGTGAGCTGTGAGCTCGTCCATCCATATAAGCAATTAAAAAAAAATGATAATGAAGTATTTCAATGATGACGCCAAATCGGCTCAGCCGACGGTTAAATTCTATCATCGCCCCGGTTCTTTACCAGAACTAACACCAAAATGCTGCTTGAAAAATTCTGAACTTTGTACTAAATTTCTTATGAAAAAGAAGTTTTTTTTTACTACTGTAAACTTTAGGCCATTCCACACGAATCATTTGTTTGGAGAGTGGATGTACCTCCCTAATTTCGTTATTTCAAAAAAATAAGCAATAGAACAAGTAACAAGAAACAAAAAGCCTTTTCTGGGTCTCTTATTGGGTTTATCATCAAAAAGTTTCACAAGGAAAGTTGACGGATGGTTGCCGTTTATTGTACGATTCATTTGTCTGGAAGCGAGCGCAAACCGGCACGGTAAATAATGGAAATGCTGTGGACTCCGACAGCTTGTGTTGGCGCGCCAGATTATTGTACATTAAGTTTGTCTCGTTACTCTGTAATAGAATAACTTAGAACTAACTCTGTTACCACTCTGATAACGTCATATGTTCTGCGAGGCAATGTTCTGTTTTTGTATGTGTTTACTCATGTTCATGTTGAATTATAGGTTTTAAGCTATTTTTTCGCAACTCTATTAAAATTATACAAATTAATAAAACTTTATACAGTCTATTTTAAATCATACCAGACCTGGACTAGATCATTCGTTACGAGTAATGTGCTCCAAGAAGTTTCGAACACAATGTCCCTTTTTTGCTTCCTCTGTTTTAAAAATAGATAACTAAGAGTTCGTTTCTAAATTCAAACTTAATTTTTTTCTTCGTGATTAATGACAGTATAATATTTATTTTTTAGTTTTCATATACGTACATATACAAAATACAAATTGCTTTTACGATTTCATCTCCTATTTCAAGATTTGAATACAAATTGCTTGTACGAGTAAAACAGAAATTGTGCAAACGTAAGATTAACATAAAAAAGAATTGTTTTTTAAATTTCCTCGGTTAGTACTTATTATTTTAAATTTATTAGTTTTCGTAAACAAAGTAGTCCAGCTCTTTTGAACACTACGACTTCGCAGACGCCAAGCATAACCTTGCTTCCAAAAATCTAATTACTCCAAAATTTACCCGCTTTCTTTTGTCTTCTTATTGCTGATTTTGAATTTGAATTTGAATTTGAAAATTTGCTGTTTTTTCCTCTTTTTTACTAACTCTGACGCCATAACTTTTATATGCTGATGGAATGAACAAGACAGCGATGCCAGGATGAAGACGATGTGTGATTGGCTGTAAGGGACTCGGGTGCATAATAATATGATTTGCAACGCGCATGCGACTTAGGATGGTCGGAAAAAATATTTTTAAATAAATCAAAACCTTACATACTTTGTGGACTTGGTAATATTGACATTAACACAAAATATCCGCTAAATTTGGCTGAATCTAAAAAATATATAAATTTTTAATGCCACTGAACTTAGGCAACTGTGTCATCCAAATCGTTTATTATTAAATCCTCGTAAAATTAATTTTTATGTTCAGAAATATGACATTGATAGCATTCGATTACTGAACTGAGCGCGTTGCTGATTTAACACATCTATATTCCTAAACATTAATTACTATGTACAATTATTTAAGGTTCCAAGGTTATAGAAACTTAATTTTGTGTAATAGTAATTCAATAAGCATTAGTTTAGCCGACATGGAAGGATAGTTCAAGGTTTATCAATTTAAATGGAATTTTATGATTCATTCGGCATTTAGCTGTTTAAGTTCGAAAAATTATTACTATATTTTTTTTTATTGCCCTTGTAGGCAGACGAGCGTACGGCCCACCTGATGGTGAGTGGTTATCGTCGCCCATGGACTTCAGCAATGCCAGGGGCAGAGCCAAGCCGCTGCCTTCTGCTTAATACTATCCACAAGCCTCGTTTGAAGAAGGACATGTCATAGCGCTCGGGAAATACCGTGGAGGGGAGCACATTCCATAGCCGGATGGTACGTGGCAAAAATGACAATATTAATTAAATGACAATATTATTAAATTGTTTCAGAAATGGGGTGCTCGGTGTAATAATGTGTATGGTAAAAAACTTGACATTTGCGTGACTGCAGCCGGCTAATCAGAATACTTTGGACCCCAATGTAATTGAGTTTAGACTATAAAAAAAAACTTATACTATTTAGTGTTTAATACAAAACTATCTTTTCTTGTTTTAGTTGTTGTTTAGTAAAATTCACTATGCCATAATAACTTCTGAGTGAGTGTATCTGTGCTTTATTGCTTTAAAAGGTTTAGAAGGTAAGATACAAATTTTATTACCGTAAAAGTATATAATTCGATAAATGCTGAAAGCAATATTGTAATATTGAAATGCTGGCAATATAATAGATTAGCATATAAAAAATAAAACTATAATTTTATAGTAAGTGCACTGTTTAAAAACATATTTTCATTCTTGTATAATTAATTGTTGCAAAATAAATTTCAGATTATATTCATTGATGTCAAGTGGGTACCTACCAGTCCAAGTGGATAATTATTGTACTTGTAACAAAAATAAATATGAATAAACTTGCAATTCATATTTCCCATTAAGATGTATGACAACAAAGAAAAATATTGAATTTTACTCCATTATTTAAGGAATAGGGAGGACGATGACAAATTTGAGCGTGCTCACAGTTTCCCCTTACCACTAGTACTTCAGATTGGAATCAGAGGCCAGAGCAGAGAAAGTGATCATGAAAAATAAGATTGCTGCTGCTATTACTAAGGCAAAATATGAGAAGACAGTGGTACAAGAATCGTGAATAGCTGGTCAGACTACTTAAAAAAATCTATGATCTGTTTATTTTTGTGCATGACCTTGTATTTTTTATTTTATTTTATTTTATTTTTTTATTGCTTAGATGGGTGGATGAGCTTACAGCCCACCTGGTGTTAAGTGTTTACTGGAACCCATAGACGTCTACGACGTAAATGCGCCACCTTGAGATATCAGTTCTGATGTTTCAGTATAGTTACAACGGCTGCCCCACCCTACAAACCGAAACGCATTACTGCTTCACGGCAGAAATAGGCAGGGTGGTGGTACCTACCCGCGCTGACTCACAAGAGGTTCTACCACCAGTAATTACGCAAATTATAAGTTTGCGGGTTTGAGTTTTATTACACGATGCTATTCCTTTACGGCGGAAGTCAATCGTGGACATTTGTTAAGTACGTACTGCATTAGAAAAATTAGTACCTGCCTGCGGGATTGGAATACCGGTGCATCGCTCAACACGAATAAACCAGACGTGTTACTTATCCTTTAGGCCACGACGACTTCACAAGAAAGTTGTTGTAAAAAATAGTTATTTTTCGTTAATGCCATGAAAACTTATTGGCCCAAGGTGCTAAACCTTAAAACACATTGCTGTTTGGTCTAGGAGACGTGGTTCACTATCTGCCTTTTCACAAGGGGACTCCATCACAAAACTCATTTGGCATTCAGCCACCTACAATGGCTCGTGTGGATGGGATGCGAGGCGGTTTAAAATACCTGCTTTTTATTCGGGCCTTTTCGAGTAAAGTTGGCACGCTCAAATCCAAATAGGATATGTCAGATAAAAGTAAACGAATGAAGTAAAAATTTTCTTGAAACAAAAATAATGAAGTGTCCGCTTCATTAGTTTGTCTTTTCTCGCTTGTAAATAACAGAAAATCTAAAAAGAAGTCAGCGAAACGTGATTATGTTCCTTAAAAGGTTTCCCAACGATATTTCGGACGAGGAAAAATGACTGTTATTAATGTCTATGGAATATTTTACTGCACGTAGAAAACTTATAAATGGTCGGTATTAAAAATTCCCTGTTTTCGGAAGAAGTATTTACTTCTCGTCAAAGGACAACTCGGGTAACTTTATGAGACTTTTTCTTGATATTGGACAGGTTTAAAAATTGAACGTTTTTCAAAAGTTTTTGGTGCTTCAGTGCTCGTTCAAAGAAATTGTATTAAAGTCTCGGTGATATAATTTTCGCGAAACACGTATTGAAATTTTATGATGAGGATTTTCATTTATATATGTATAAAAGAAATTATATGTAATATAATGTAATCGTAATATAATATGTAGCCTAATAAACATTAATGAAAGTGAAAACTTACTTAGATGGTGCTCAACGCATTTGTTGGTTTGATTGCCTTGTTGAAAGGCGCCTTGCATCTGGCTACCGGGAAAATGCCATTGTTTGCGCTACTCTTTTGATCCACTGCCTTAATTTGTATTACATACAGATTTATCGACCAATTGTTCTCCATCCCGTATGTCAAACTGTACTACAAAAAATACAATAGTCACTGTGTTTTGGTAAAAATAATTTTATTTATCTTTTTTTCATGGTATGTGACAGAGGTCCCTTTGAATTATTACTATTACATTTTATCAACATTTGTATCTAGTGTCTTAAAGTCATTTTTATAAAAGCTTATAAAATGTATCCTGCTCGCGTTTATCGTAAAACTAAAATAAAACAAACTCTGTTGTGCCGATACTAACAAATGGAATTTTTTTAAGGGTGAAAAGAAAAACATAGATCATTGGCATAAAACTTACTCAACACCTCATTGAAATCCTAGTGACATATTTAACCTTTTAAGATGGTTAGAGTAGGAGGAATTATCTGTTAAATTATAAAATCAGTCAGTTATAAAGTGAAAGTATTGTATGTTTGATACATTGAAACACAATACTTAAATATAAAATGCTTTATGAGTAACTGACCTTAATCAGATTTCAAGAAAACCTTTTTTACTTCACGCACTAAGCAATGCAGTCAGTGGTGAGTCTACATTTTTCAAAGCTGCGTTAATTTTTAAAGCCTTTGCGCATTTCAGCCGATTTCTACAATCTTATTTGTGGCCTGACTTCACAAAGACATCATTTATTTACAGCAAAGTACGATTACGTTCTTTTCTTTGAATAAAGTTTTGCATGTACAATACAGATTGGATTTTCGTATAGTTCTGTGACAATAATCTTTACGATAATTTTTTAGCAAACGTGATAAGTTAAACTAGTTTTGATTGAATATTCTAAATTTACGAGTACGTCTCTTTTTTTTTATTAAAAATTATACAAACGCTATCTGCATATTTCAATATCGTTCTTTCTTTACAATTTAAATACTTCAAATTAGAATATTTTTAATAATGATATATTGATGTAAAAAAAAGTGATCATCCTTCAATTTACAATTACAGTTATTGTTCAACCAAACTAATATTTTTTATGTGTGAAAAAAATTATAAAAATATGCGATTTTTCGAATGAAGATTTAGGGTAATGGCGTCGGAATAATCTTCCGTCGGACAGCTAATATTGCTCGGTAGACTAACGGTTCATTCTTGTTCTTGTCGTTTGGAATTAGTTTATGTGCAAGCTTATTTTGTCGACAGCGTTAGCACGATTTAGGTATCTGCCGAATTCCTTATATGCCTACAAAAATAAATATTTAATTTTATCTTAAGCTACTGTCGACTAGTTACTTATTCGTAATACTTTAGTTGATAACCAGGCACATGAGAAATTTATCTTCATTTTAGTTACTCTAAACTAAAAAACCGAAAGGCGTAAAGCAAAGCAGTTCTCTAGTGTTTTTTAGAGTTTTAATTTGTTTATATTGGTGAGGAACTTAATTGGCTTTTTGTTTCTATTGTTTATTATATTATTATACTAAAAAAGCGTTATGATAAAGAATTAATCGCAATCTCTATAAAAATTCAAACAAACAAACAAGTAATGGAATTTTTGAAGGAGTCTGTTAATATTTGTATTGCAAAATTACAAATCCTGATCGCGTAACTCATTCGAGTACACGTATCTTCGGCAAATCGAGAATCTTTATTTACTCAAAATTTGAATTTACGTCTGATTGAAAAATAAATAAGAGCGTGCGTAAGATTTCATTATGGTATCTAAATGGAAAAACTGTGTACGGTTTGTGTCATCGCATATTCATGGAGCATTTTCGTGAGTCTACCGCTCAAGATTTGCGCGCAGACTTAGTAAACAACGTCTAATGGAAGGATTTCAGGAGGTTACGTGATGTTTATAAGCGTTCAATCCTGCCTCATTTAATTATTAGTTAGTTGGTTACCTGTCGGGACCTTTTGTTACATTGTTGTGGATAAAACGATCTCTTCTTGCTTTGCAAGATCTGAATTATCAAATTCTCAAATAAATCTATTAACAAATTTAACATAAATACTATCTATTTATATATAATACATAGGTAAGATTGTATAGGGTCACGGCTCTTTGAAATTACTTTTTTGCGAAAATCAGCAAAAATCATGATTTTTCCTATTGAATAGACTAAAATGAACTCCTTATGAATTTCTCATTTCAGTTTTATTGCGATCTCTGACGTGTTTGCTCATGTTGCGTAAGATTGCAAAAAATACAGAATGCAAGGTACGTAGATCTATAGTTAAGTTCTAAATAATCAATCTCTGAAGAATCTTCAACGAGAGGTAAAAATATATTTCGTTACAATAGTGACATTTCAAGATCAGATTTTTGGCGGGAGCGCGAAGAAGTAATGCGAAATATTTAAATTTTTTAATGTAATGTTTTTCAAGTGCAAATCTGTAATATTAGCGGATTATTAACCGTTTAGCATCTGTGAAAATGGCATAAATGTGGGAAAATAAAACAGAATATTTGATCGTAGCTTGCCGGGTTCTTTCAAAAAGTTCACTAAAATTCCATCGATCTCGTTTTTTTTTTCATTTCATCTCAGTTAAATACATCCCATAATCTATTTTAGATAAGTTATATTCCTTTCATTCTCCTCTAATTCGTTTTTATTATAGCAAAGTACCTAAATGAAGATTTAGTTAAAAGATTAGAATCAGAAAGACGTGTCAAGATAATATACATGAGTATAATCGAGTGTTTGCGTTGATTCACTTCATTTTATCCATTTACTATGTACTAGTCATCATTACGTCGAATATAACATCCAGGTTGATCAGCTGTTTCCATGCAATGAAACTCGCTATTTACCGTTTAACTGACACTTTAAAAATTAAAATATTTGTTCTGACCGAATATTGTTGTTGAAATATTTGCTCTAACCAAACTAAAAAACCAAATCAACCGAAAATTCAATACATATTTGTATTTTGAAGCTCAGTTTCGTTATGTTTAAAAAAAGTATACGACCATAAAACTGCACATATACCTAACTAGTCTGGCCATAAATACTGTTACATAAAAACTTTTCTTTTTTTTCTACTTTTTAATTGTTTTGAATTTGGAACATGTATATTATTTTAAACACTTCTTTCGATTTTGCGTCATTTTACATATTTTTTTGTTTATTATCAAACTACAATATGGAATGGGATGTTAAAAAATGGGATTGCAGTGATCGCCTTGCACACAGTGGGTATGGAGCCTTCGTTCATATTTCAGACACTTTAAAAGCTATAAACTATCACGCTACAAGCTACATACTATGAACAGATACAAAAAAAAACCCTTCGTCTGTCGAAGACCAAAAGAGATCAGGGCAGCCGCGTGCTGTTAGAACTACAAAGGCCATTAATGCCAGAATTCTTCGAAACCCCATTAGGAAGCGAAAAATATTATCGTAAGAAATGAAGATTCGCGCTAGAACTCTACACCTGGTCACAAGGCACGAACTACCCAAGCCTGGCTTGAAACTGACGTTGCGGACTTTGTAAGAGCTGAAGACTGGTCCTCATCTAGCCCAGACCTCAACCCTTTATACTTCAAATTATGGTCAGTTTTAGGGGACACGACGACTCTCTCTCGACGACACACGACACGGCGACATTGAGTCTCTTAACAGATCTTTGGAGCAAGCAGTGGCGTTCTCTTGGAAATGGTGCGTAAATTCATAGATAGATTCGTAGCCAAACAGATTAAAGGCCTGTATAAAAAGCCAAAGTTGGCCATTTCGAATATAATCTTTTTTTTTTTTGCTGAGACTTTAACAAATGTATAGGTATAAATTTTAATAATATTACTTCATTTAAAAAAAATCCGTTTTCATTTGTAACAGAACTTATGGCTGGCACTAAGTATATAATATATAACGTAAAATATTAAAATGTTCAAGATCTCAGATGATTATATTTGACGATTGTTAAACTTTTATCTGAATGGAAGTTCAGTGAAGCGGTTGAAGTTCTGTTACTGTAGCATTCGAAAGTCACGGCATATTGCTAACTTTCTAGAGCAGGTAGTGGCGGAGAACGAAAACTTTGTAAGTAAATAAGTTTGAATTGGAACAGAGCTGCACTCAGAAATTACTTTTGGTAATTTTGAATACATTTTTAAAAGAAATGTAATAGTATCTTCATTCAATTTCCAAAATTAGAAGGAATATGATATTTGACCAAAATAAGTCTATTGCGTTCCATATCCGTAGTCAGCCAGTGTCTTGGCCAAGGAGATCTTGCATATTTCTAATCATGTCGATAGTGATTTTTCACCAAATTATTAGAAGAATACGTTTGAGTTTCAACGTAAAATCCTCCTTGTGATATGAACTCGAAGTCCCAATTTCAAGTTTCACAGTTGGACCGATTTAGTCAAGAATTTTAGGTATACAATTTCTCTGTATGTTATTTTGGCTGCTATTATCCTAGAAATATTTAAGATTGAGACATAAAAATTCAACAAGTTTACAAAGGGAAATTTTCGAGAAAGAACGTTGGTGGAAGCGAGGTCTTACATAGCTTATCTCTACATAGTATAAAACAAAGTCGCTTTCTCTGTCCTTATATCCCTATGTATGGTTAAATCTTTAAAACTACGCAACGGATTTTGATGCGGTTTTTTTTAATAAATAGAGCGATTGAAGAGGAAGGTTTATAAAAGTATAATAACATCCATTAAATAGTGGAGAAATCTAGTGGAGAAATATAATAAATTACAGTTTCCGAAGCGAAGCGAGGGCGGGTCGCTAGTCATAAAATAAAAGTCATGTCAGTCTTTATTCTTTAACTATTTTTTTAATGTCTATTTTATTTTAGACGTAATTTATCGGTTTTTATTTTTAAACAAAAATACACATTGCTACACTTAGTTTCGTTACTGTACAGAGGTTCGGGCGTTCAGTGGGGTAGGGGGTATCACCGCTTGGCGTTGTTTGTGTAGCCGGTCAACGACATTCAATTCCACACCATTGCCAGTTGACATGAAAAGAAGCCGAACGATAACATGGCTGTTCGTAGGCGAAATGTTTTTCATTCGAAGAGAAACATAAAGAGCGGGTGCGAGAGCACGACACTTCAATACGGATTTAGTGTATAAATAACGAATACTTCGAGTCCGATTGGTTTTAAATCGGGTTCTTCATTTAAAATTAATATTATCTGAATCGACAACCGATGTCTCATTTAATCTAACTCATTTAATAACCTGAAATTCATTTTCAATTCATTTTGTGGTGCGTCGACGTGTTAGAAAGCACGGATTTTCTTAGAAAAATAGGTACGAGCATACGAGATTTCAACACCGTCATGGTCATATTGCTTGATATCCGTACGTCGGTCGTATAATCCTCTAGGCCACGACGACTCCAAAAATAATTAAATCTGATTTCTTCCATCCAGTTACATTCGAAGCTGATTAGATTTTATAAACAGATCAAAGTTTAAATTGCATACTGAATGATATTAAAATCATGGTATTAGTATAATTGCAGGGTCATTGATATAAAACTGAAAATGTCAATACACATGGCGTGTTATTATGGAAACCTTAGACGCTGGTAACTGAAGCAGAGTATAATGAATTGAAGATTATAATCATTTAAATTTTATAATTTAACGCTTACAACAGATGACAAAACTTCCTTTAGTAAAAGTGTGTAGCCAATATATTGTAATTATAAAAATATAAATGTAATTGTAAATATATTGTAACAAATGTGATTGCACGTGAAACACTACGTAATAAACAGTAATGTTTCTTTGTGGTCATTTCGAACATAGCCCTAGTAACAAGTTCTAATGACTCTTCTTGTTTATAATTATTGGCATTGAGGTAAACTAACTTTCTCTGTACTTGTTTTGCAAATAAAAGTAAATGTCGAATTGTCGTGTAGGCTCAGGGAATTCAGTGAGCATCGATTTTAACTTGATTACTTTCATATGAGGAGTTTTCGTTTCATATTTTACGACAGCACGCGTCTTCTGAGAGCGATAACTTAGTCATTTTATGTACACCCGGTTCTTGCGCAATGTACCTACTTGCTCTGTGAACTTCAACGTGTGCGTCCCCGAGGAGTGTCATAAAGACGCATAACCTTTTCCATCTTCCATTTGAATACATTTTCCTTCATATTGGTTCATATTTTGTTTGTTCTTTCCATCAAATTAATATTGTTTTATCTGTTTTTTTTTTTTTTGAATGTTATTTATTGCAATGAAATAGTGAAAAACAATACGTGCTCGGCTCGGAAGCACTCGTGAATCGTTAGGGGTCGGCAAATCGTTCGCTCGCGACACTTTATAGTTTTAATATCGTTCAGTTTGCGGTTGCCCGACGTATATCGGGCACATGTTTTTACTGCTAATGCCTTTGTGGAAGTAAGCCTTTATTATTTATTTCTGAATGAACAGCATAAAATCACTAGTGTTTCCTGTTTGTTAGTGTCAATGTATGTATATTTAAACGAACGTATAATATTAAAGTCACTAGTAATTTATGAGCACATTGTAGATGATAATAATCACTAGGTAGTCGTTTTAAAATTGCATCGCAAACCGTTAAGATTTGTGAGATATTTAAAGAGAAGGTGTTGGAAGTTATGGATAGGTTATTCGTGAATAATGAAAAATACGATCAGCTCACATTTAATCAAGCATATAGGATATGCATTCTTTATTGAAAAGGATTAAGTTACGGACCTTGAGGAAACAATACTTATTTTATAATGAGGCTTGTGCTTCTTTTCTCACGCATGGAATTTGTTTTTTTTTGTAGGCATGACCGTAGTGTTCGAGAAATTCTAATAAAAACCGATGAGTTATGACGGCAATCCACTTCAAAGCCATTAGAGCTAAAAGTTGAAGTGACAAAATTATAAAACAAGCTAATCTTACAAACTACGATTCAATTTTGTACAGAGAATTCAATAGAAGACAAATATAAAGGACAATAAATTTGTTTAAAATTATGTTTTATTTACAGCTGTCCTGTGTAAAACTTCAGGACTCGGCTCAGGCGTAACTTATTTTCGTTTTATGTTTTCTTGGGTCGCCCGAGGTGCCTTCTCTCGGGGCAGATAATTTGGTATAGGCTACGTGCTGCCTCCCTCGGTGTCGTGGCCAACTGACCTGGAGCGCTTTCAAAGTCTCTCGCCGGAGATGCGGAATTAGTAAGTCACTACCTGCACAGAATAAATGATGATTGCTTAGCTATTATGTTCCATTACAACTGAGTTGAATATATATATGTATATATATATTTTTCAATTTCAACATTTATATCACCTGTACAAGCGTATAAATGAATCCAATTATCAGGGATCTGTCGTATGTATTCAAAAATAGCTACTTGAACCCACTCATGTTTAAGTAGGTATTGTTTATGTAAGAAATATTTATTAAACTGTGGTCTTCTGAAGTCGTCGTGGCCTAAAGTACCGTTGCATCGATACGATACGTGGAATCCCGCGGGTACCGATTTTTCTAATGAAATACGTACTTACGTACTCACAATTGACTTCCACGGTGAAGGAATAACATCGTGTAATAAAAATCGAACCCGCAAAATTATAATTTGCGTAATTACTTGTGGTAGGATCTCTTGAGAGTCCGCACGGGTAGTTACCACCGCCCTGCCTATTTCTGCCGAGAAGCAGTAATACGTTTCGGTTTGAAGGGTGGGGCAGCCGTTGTAACTATACAGAGACCTTAGAACTTATATCTCGAGGCGGGTGGCGCATTTACGTTGTAGATGTTTATGGGCTCCAGTAACCACTTAACATCAGGTGGGCTGTGAGCTCGTCCACCCATCTAAGAAGACAAAAACCTAATATGGTTTGACTTGAAGTTTAAATTAATTCTTTCAAATTTGATTTCATTAATAAACTTATCCAATATTAAAATAAGCTCTATCGTCGGTTTCAAAAAGAGCCACAGTCCTGCGACGAACCGGTGAAACAAACTCAGCGGGATAGTGATTATATACTTGTATATTTTTTGTCCTTTAATAATTACCTTTTGTCAAATAAGAAATGAGCTTGTTTACAGAAATGTTTCAAGATATATCTACATTAAATTGCTCATTTAATTGGTGCTTAAATTGTTCGCAATTGCAAAGTTCTCTTCTCAGACTTAATGATGGTCTAACATCTGATGATTTGGGCTTAACAACTTAAGCTATTTCCCATTTCACTGCAATAATTTTATGTGTCAAATAAAGTTAGTGAAAATATATTTGTTTTTTTTTTTTTTTTTTTTTTCCTACCTAAGCTGGTAGCCTTGAGAGGCTATTCCAGCGTAACCTTAACTAGTAGGTGAGCTCACGGGGCTCAAACCTGACGACGTTGCTAACACGAACCCTAGCAAGAGCCGTGCTTCGCAGAATCTACCACCGGATCGGAAACGCGACCCACTGAGAAGATCCGGCGAGAAACTCAGTGGGCTATATTTGGAATTACTTAACAAAACAGTTAGTGTGAATTTTTCGTGTAAAATGTTTACTTTAGAGGAAAAAGCGGTAATGCGTTTTTTGAATAATAATTTATATAATGCTGTTTTCCGAGCCAGTCCGGAAATCTGGCAAAAGGTATTAGAAGCTGGACGAATTAACGTCGATCATTCCCGTGTCCATGCTGGAGAGCACGTGGCAATTCTTCATTGCTTTAAGTGCCTCCAGTATGGACACACCAAAAATAAATGCACTAGTGAGCAGCACAATTGCTCTCATTGTGCTTCAAGTCTGCATTCATATGAAAATTGCCCCCACAAAAGTGTTAAGTCAGTCGTTAAATGCTTCAGCTGCATCAAAAACAATACTAAATTCAACAAAAGTAACCCCATAAATCACTCAGCTACGTCCAACCAATGCCCCATAAAACAAGCCATTGCGGCTAGAACCATCAATAACACAGATTATGGAACCAAGTAGAACTAATAGAAGAATTAACACAATAAACTGTTTGCAGCTAAACTTCAATCGAAATCATAAAGTATTAAATGAAGTTATTGGTCATGATAAATTAAAAGAGATAGATATTATCTTTATAACTGAGCCTTATACGGGCAAATATTTATATGCGAAGACTATACAAGGTTATACCCTATATCAAAATGTAAATAAAAAAGATAAAAAATCCAAATGCAAGACCGCTATTGCGATCAAATCTAACAAATTCAGCGCCACTCTAATTAATCCTACTACTACTGACAACCTCACGGTCATACAAGCCAGAGATCTCTCTGGCATGAATATATACTTATATTCGGTTTATATAGAACCCAAGATAGATGTAGATAACACTTTAAATAAATTAAAAGGATTTTTAAGTCTTAACCCAAACGCAATACATATAGTCACAGGGGATTTCAATGCATGGAACACAATGTGGGGTTCTAGGCATTGTAGTCGCCGCGGTGATGATATTGTCAATATAATTATTGATTATGATTTAATTTTAGTTAATACTGGCGATGAATGTACATATTCTACTGTGGCCAATAATGCTATTAGATCTTCGCATATAGATCTGACGATGATAAGCGACCACAGACACATCAGAATCACCGACTGGAAAATCAATCACGATATCACCACACTATCCGACCACAAATCAATAACTTTCACTATAAATCTGGACAAAAATAGACAACTCACTAAAAATCTTAAAAACTCCACATGGAGATATAATACTAGCAAACCCAACCTTTGGACAGCTGATAAGAGGCAAGAGTTTAAATTAGAATTAAATAGATATATAAGTCGGAATGAAATAAATAACATATTATGCATGAACAAAACACAATTAGATAATTATATAAATGAATTTATAAAAAGTATTAACAACACATGTCAAAAGACCTTACCGCGGTCTTCTGGTCGGCCATCGAAACCACACTGGTGGACTGACGAGTTGGAAATTTTGAAAAAGAAGGTCATACAGAATCATCACAAATTATCGAAAGCGGCACGTCGCGGAAATCCTATAGAAGAGCTTATAAAAGAAAAATTAGAAATAAAAGAACATTATGCTAAAGCAATACAAGAAGCTTCAACAAAGAGCTTTAAAGAATTCTGCAATATGCAAGAGAAAGAGAATGTTTGGTCGGTTACGAATCGTATTATACGAACGAAGCCAGTTGCGCAGCCTCCTTCTACACTCAAAAAATCGAATGGTGAGTACACGCGTGATGTGGATGAAGCAGCGCAATACTTTGTAAATGGACTTTTCCCCACTGACACAGAGGACAATGAAATTCAACGAAGTATACGCGCTAGAATGTACTTGCCCCCGAATACGCAAAATGAACCACTTTTCAACACAACAGAGATTATTGAAACTCTTAAAACTTTCAATTCAAAGAAAGCGCCAGGATATGACGGCCTCACAGCGGACATATGTCTGGTTGCTACCGAATCATATCCAGAAATAGTAACAAATATCTTAAATCAGGCACTTATTCTTGAATATTTCCCAAAACCTTGGAAAAGGGCAATAGCCAAAATCATTCCCAAACCAGGAAAAGAAACTTATGATACTTTAACATCTTTCCGACCGATCGGTCTGATACCAGTTTTCGGCAAGCTTTACGAAAAACTGTTGATAAATAGATTAAACCATCACATGTATACTAACCAGATTGATAACGAAAAACAGTACGGTTTTAAGCTTCAGAAATCGACAGTTATGGCTGTAAATAAAGCCATCAAGATTGTAAGAGAGGCCAAGGATGCTGGACAACAAGTGGCAATAGTGTCACTCGACATAAGAGGCGCATTCGACAATGCTTGGTGGCCATCAATATTTTGTCAGTTGAAACGAATCAAATGTCCCAGAAATATATATGGTATTCTCCTAAGTTACACAGAAGAGCGCGAAGTAGTGGTCAGGTTATCAGACGTTGAATCCACAAGAGCAATGTCACGAGGCTGCATTCAAGGATCTGTCTGTGGCCCACCTATGTGGAATCTCATAATGGATGATTTGTTATCAATCCCCTTACCAGACGAGACATATTTACAAGCATATGCTGATGATGTGCTTCTAATCTCAGCTCATAAAAATATTCAATCCCTAGAGGATAATATCAATAGAACTATCAATAAAATTCTGAAATGGGGAAATGTCAATAAGTTAACCTTTAGTCCCGAAAAAACACAACTGATTGCGTTTACAAATAAAGCAAAAAATATACAGATCCAATTGAATGACAAATATCTCAAGCATGTAAATAATATTAAATATCTTGGCATAAATATAGATTCAAAATTAACCTTTACTAATCATGTAAAATACATAATTGACAAAACCAAAAAGCTTTTTAATAAACTAAAGATATATGTTCGTCCCACCTGGGGAATTCATCCTGAAAATGTTAGAACCATTTACCAACAGATCATTGTACCGATCTTGTCATATGGAGCGTCCATCTGGGAACCAGCTTTAAAAAACAAATACATACAAAAACAACTCTTATCACATCAGAGAAGGTTTTGTATTAAAATTATTCGCAGTTTTCGTACCATTAATACACCACTTTCAATAGTCTTATCCCAGCTTCCACCACTTCCCATGCAAATTAAAACCATAGCAAACAATGAAAAAACTAAACTAAATGAATCTTCTCCGTATCTACCAGATGATATAACCTTAGAAACCCCTGCACATCCTAGAATGAGATTACACCCTGTTAACCGAAAGCCTGTTAAACACTACATAGCTAATGACCAAAACGAACTTGAAGAAGTATTCTTACGACATACAGAAATTATATACTACCTGTATACAGATGGCAGCAAGTCTGATGATAATGTCGGTGCTGCTGTTGTGATACAGGATTCGCAAAATATAATTCATAAAAAATTAATTAAACTGCACAGCTCATGCTCAGTCTACCAAGCTGAGCAATTGGCAATAGCTACAGCTTGCAAGTGGGTAAGAGATCAACGAGTAAGTGCATTCGTTGTCACTGACTCACTTTCCACATTACAAGGCTTATGCAATAGCAACACATTTAATCCACATGCAGTCATGACTCTAAAATGCATCCACGAAATAGAAAGGAATGGACAACAAATTAAATTCGTATGGGTAAAAGCTCACAATGACATACCTGGTAATGAGCTGGCGGATATAACAGCAAAAGAGGCTGCAGGATCACCAACAAATACTAATTATGCCAAATTCCCAATAAGCTTTGTAAAAGAAATAAATCAAAAGTCACTTACTAAAGAAATTACTAATCTGTTTAATGAAGTAGATAATTGTAAATACACCAAGCAGATATTTCCAGATTATACATCCTTAAAGAAATTTATAGATAAAGTTCCACCAAATTTCGCTCTAACACAATTTCTCTCAGGACATGGTTACCATAAAGCATACTTACACAGATTTCGTATAACACAAGACCCTTTTTGTCCCTGCGATTCAAACACCATACAAACGATGGAACATTTATTATATCATTGTCCAAAATATTTTAATACAAGGTATGAATTTGAGACTATATGTCGAATAAATAACATAGACTTTAAAGATTGCAATGAAATTACAAAAAAAGAGGAAACATTGAATAAATTTATGATACATTTAAATGAAATTATTTATAGCCTCAAAAAATTTAATAACACTTAAATATAATTTAATGCACTGTGTTTTACATTTCTATTTACACTTTTACAAAACATTATATTAACCACTTACAAATTTACATGACATCTTAGTTTCGTTCATTGACATATAAAGTTATATATTATATTTATATACTGTCTACTCAAAACCCCCCTTAAATTATTTTACCTCTCATAATAATTATATTCTAATATTTAAATACCTATGCATCTTGTTAAATTTCGAAGTAGTCAATAGCGTCGAAATTTAATAAAAGTATCTATTAGCTTTAACAAAAAAAAAAAAAAAATGCGTTTTTTGAACTATCCAAGTTAATCATTAAAACTGAATAGCTTCTACTGTATTATTGATGTATATGTGACCTGTAAGAAAAACATTAATTCTGTCCACTTTTTGATGCAAATAATTATTCCTCAAAGATTGAGATAACAAGAAAAAGGCATAAGAATACACTTGTATCCTTTGTGTAAAAATTAGTTATCCGTTTTCGGCCGATTTTGACTGTATTGTCTACATTTATTTATGACATACAGCTTGTTAAACTTTAATTTAAAGTATTCTGACAACGTCCGCTCAGTAAAGAAGAATTACCTATTTGTTCATTCATATCATTCATATCTTTAAAACATATTCAATTTTTACTCTCAAAATCACACATTAAACAATAATTTTATTTGTTTAAAATTTCTATGATTAGATCCATAAATGTTGTACATATATATTTTTTCCATTGTCAAAGAAAATACAAGCCTTAAAGTAGGATTACATCTCTCTGTCTTGGGCAGTAAAATTTGCATGTATTTTTTGGTCGCGTGCTTTTATCTTGGGAAAAAGGATCGGTCCCACTGGACGAAAAAACGTCTACCCAAGGCCGGAGATTCTTTGACGGGCTTTCAAACATTTTTCATATCTATTACAAGTCACTGTACCGGGCTGATTTATATAGTTACGAAATTGTTTATTTTCAAAGGACATTTCTTTATTTTAATTATTAACATATTCAGCCAAGATCGCCTTTTGGGGATAGAATAATAGATACATTTCTTCTTCTCATATCGTCCTCTGATTAAATTCGTTTAGGGATCCAAGATAAATTAGGGTTTTATCGATTAGTCTGTAGCTCATTTAGAGTATTTTCCTGTGAACGTTGCTGCGGATCCCTGCTACACAAGAGTTACCTTGGTAGTAGTGAGACGTAGGCAATAGACAACATGATGCCCATCTTGAAATATATTTGTACAGTGATTTGTTTGAAAAAAAAAGGGTTACCTAGAAAGTTTTTCGAGAGTTTTGAGGAATGAAAATTATTGTACTTTTTTATGTGTTTTTTTTTTCGAATTTCCACTTTGTCCCCCGTATCTCGGACGTCGCCATATTGGCTAAATGGCGACTAAAAGTTGTTTTTTACGATATCTCCTTTCACAGTGATTTTACGTTAAAATCATTTATATACAGAAATTAAACTACAGGATCGAAGTAGAATTTGTATTGTATGAAGTCTGTCCCACCCACTGAATAGGAATACCACTACCAGCAGAAAGCCGCACTCATATTTAAAGTTTTCTTCTTACCGTGGATACGATGATTACATTTAATTTAGAAACCTTAAAATCCTTACTTAAACTTTCGTAAACGTGACGTAATTACTAAACAGTTTTTGTAATTAACACAGCCAGCGGCCGGTGTATAATTTCACTTCCTGTCAGCACTTCAAACCTCAAATCCAAAAGAACTAGGAAAAATTCGTTTATTCGACATCTGAATTCTTATTTTCCCATTTCAAAATATGTATATATTAAAAATATTCCTCGGTATCAAACGACATGACTACTTTAAAAACAAAATTAGAGCAACCGGCTTTTCACAAAAAAAAAAAAACCCGGGAATAACTTACTTAACCATAATTCATAAACAGATATTACGTTATCCCATATTGTTTCTTTCGTAGCCACACACCAACCAATTGGGAATTCAACCTATAAATATGTTTACGGGGAAATTTAACCGAGTATAGCAATTAATTTAAGAGACAGGTCAGAGACATCGAGCTCATAAATTATGGTTTGGGGGACACGTCTATAAACTAGGACGGAAGGTAACTGGTTCGGGCGCCGAGTTGCCCGCGTCCTACATCCAAGCGTTTTTTTATGATAGGACGCTATCGTCCCTCTCATCTACTCGAGACCTTAGATAGTGGATCACGCACGCATGAATGGTCTCCAACATAACAACTTGACCTAGTTTATCGACTTGAAGTGCTGAAGAACTGGAAGTGAAAAGTGTGCTGTTTAAATATGTTAGTTACCAAGAGGCGATGTCGTAGAAAACTAGTTTTGGCGTTTCATTTATTGAGTAGTCAAATAAAATAAAATAAAATCAAAAAAAATTGATTCAACATAAATGAAATTACATACTTGTTGAACGTCAAAAAGAAATACCGCCAATTCACAAAAACTAGCCTCCGTCTTGAGAAGACCTGGCAAGAAACTCAGCGGTCATGTCTTTTTTTTTTAATATTAGTTTTTTTTTAATATTAGATTTTTTTTAAATATACATTTTTACAATGAGTATTATAACGTAACAATTATTGCAATATTGAAATGCCCGGAGCGAGCAACTCATTCCCAGTAACATTGAAAGTAAAACAATAAATTGAGGATGTATTTAAAAAATTTAAGACGAAGTCGACTAAGCTACTCAGGATTGTTGAGGAATTGGAATACTAGAACTTTTGAGTTAGCCGTATCACATTTTTTTCTTAGATGGGTGGACGAGTTGTGGATGACACACGGCTGACCTGGTGCTAAGTGACTACCGTATCCACAGAAATCTATAACGTAAATGGCGCTACGCACCTCGAGAAATGAGTTCTAAGTCTAAGGTTTACAGTACAACGGCTGCCCCACACATAAAATCGAGACGTTTTAATGATTCACGGCAGAAATGGACACGGTTTTGGTACCTACCCGTGCGGAATCACAAGACGCCCACCATACAACCACCACTAAAATAGTTTATATTAAACATGGCTTTATATTATATTTTTCATAGTTTATGTTACTTTGATAGCGATAGTTTAACGTTTAGCATATCTTTGAGATTTAGATTACACAAATTTATTTAATTTTATTACGACATTAAAGAAAAATTTAGAAATATTCTTGGCAAAGTGGGTCGAAACATAAGTCACATCGCACAGACTGCCGCGAAAAAAGATAAACAAATGAAGTGTCTTTATTATCTTTCACATAATATGCACATAGCTAAAAGGATATCTTTGTTTACGGTCACAGTGAACAAAACAAATAAGTATTAGGAAGGCAGTTGGGAATCTATAACTCAATGCCAACTTTTCCGAAGTTAGCCAAGTCGGGCAAAAGTACTTTGATCACGGCAAACAGCGAAACCTCCATTTCAGCTTTGTAAAGTTACCTATAAACAAAAACAACTTTATTGTGTAAAAATATTTTCGTGGTTTCGGAAACGTTTTTAGAAGGATTCGTGAAAAACAATGCGAAACGAAAGTTCGTGCAATTTTAGCGTCGTTTTATTTGTAACAATAAAACCGTTTTCCAATAAATTAAGGTTAAAACAATAATTTTAAACGAATTATTGTTTTCGCCTATCAAGATTGGAAGAAGGCGATGGCTGTAGTAATTCGTTTAAATGGCCTAACTGGTAATTTTGAAATGGTTGCCGAAATCCATGGACATAACCTGATTTCGAAGTCTCTGTTGTATTTACACAATCCTACTCTACAACTTGGTACACATGACAGCTGTAACTGCTCGTAGTAGAAAAGACATAAACTTTGACTTTGATTACTACTGTATTTTCTAATTAAATGTTTCTTTATTTTTATTAAGTTAATAAATAGCCTTACAGCATAATTATTTACATAACATTCAGATTCGAAAAAAGAAAGCTAATTACCGGCCTGGAATAGAATAGACAAAACAAAAAAAAAATGAATGACAAACAAAAGTAAATAAGTTAATGATTTTATATTATTTATTTCGAACTAGTGAAATCCTGTCATGCTCCATTGTGACAATCACTAATTGTGTGAAAAATAACGATTTCTTGAAACCATTTGCACCCCATAAGTCGTGGTTGTTATAGTACGACGACAGACTCCTTCCCTGAATTATCAATGACAGCTGTATCAAGTTTCATTACAATCGGTTAGATGGTACAGGATTCAGGATTTAGGTTTCATTACAATCATCTGAATGATAATGTAGACGGATTCACGAATCTCGTGTTATACATAACACAGCCAATATATATAGTCCACATCACTTTGAGACATGAGATCGAAACTTGAATGGTAATCTTGTATAAACGGTTGCCTTTCCTTGCAAATCAGGACGTAGTACAACTGCTTCATAGTAGAAGTTAGGATGGACGTTCCTTTAACGTGGAAGTCGCTTGTTAATACATATTCGATATTATTATGTTTGTACTCAGAATTATGTCAATTAGTATTACAGCTCGCTCTGAGGAAGCCACTTCGCTCGACATCCCCAATACCTTCAGTATCATGCTTTGGTCTTCACCGACTGATCGGTTCTTATTAGGAGGCCAAGTGGCTCGTTTGCATCGAATCTCGGCCATGTAAGTTTTACCATTGTAGGAGTGGCACTCACCGTCAGCCGCTTTAGGAGATTGGTCTTCGACGGAAAGTTCAGGAACTTTTTATACAGATTAGGAATACATTAAGATAAAGTGTTACGCATCCGTTAATTTAAAAACAGTATAGCCAGCACATACGGTCAATATTTTAGGGAATTTATCACCAGCTTACACAATATCAAAAAATCACAAAAAAAAACAAAATTCATATCAAAATATTCAAAATATCACAAGCATCCATTGCTCATTTCTTTATTGTTTGCTTCAATCTATCACAATCACAAATAATACGAATACAAATATAAATGGAAAAAATGTGACGTGACGTGACGCGAAATGAAAAAAAAAGAAGCTATTTGTAATGACATTTCTAAATGTACAAAGGTCAAATGTACAGAGTATAGAAACTAAGAAAACGAATTATAGAAAAACCGACATGAACAGTTTCCAATTTGGACGCGGTGAACTTTTATGTCGGCAGTTTTACGTGAGCTGAAACGTGAGTAATAAGATTAAAAATAAATTATGTCTCGTGTAAGGTCGGTCATAAAGCAGTGGACGGGGATATGTCGTGTGTGTAGAAATTCTCGTAGGGAATAGGTACATTTCACTTTGTTATTTCACATGAGAATAAAAGAATTGTTCCTTGTACATGTGTTCGTACTTCATGGTTTGTTTTGAAATCGTTGACAAAACGTGTACATATGTATGTATGTATGTATGTGTACGTGTGTAAATATTACATTTACTATTTTTTTCCAGTACTAAATAAACGCGCTCCAGACTCAAGGTTGTTAAAGGGTATTTCCTAGGTCTCTAGGAATTGTATTGTAATATCTATGAAGAGATTGGTGATAGCTATTCCGGTGATTGGGTCGTAGTACCATCACCGTTGGGTCGAGAATAGGGATCGATCCGCGCTAAAACCTTGCCCCGTCTGGTTAATTTGAGTTCTATCTCATCTGAGACTCGGACACGGGATGTTAAGCGACAAACTACCATAGTCTAGACGGAATTATGGCGATTTCAACTTGAATAAAAAATAAAGAAACCGAATCGGCGCACACTCAGAATACTCTGGACCAATAAATAAAACCGACACGTAAATATAAAAGTCACCATTCCTATCAACACGTATGGAAATAGTAACAATAAGTATAGCTGTTAGTAGTAATTTTATCGTCTGAAAGTTAAACTTGGTGCTGTAAACGACTGAAGTACGGTGGTTTTCTCGAGCTGAATAGTTTAGCGGAATAACCTAACACTGCTCTGGTCTGGCCTCGCGCCGAATATTGCAGTTAAATTACTTTTGATAACTGCTCTCATTTATTTAATTTTTGATGGGATTAGTAATGTATAAATGACAGTAGGTATTCGTGCTAATACGGGCTAATAAGCTGCTCTTGAGCTGTTAGGTCTCTTTCGGAGGCGCTCGGGCAGCGGTTAGCAAATCCCACCCCTCTTGGCGGAGCCTTTGCTCGCCCACCTGTCCTGGTGAAACTGGAAAGGCCTCCGGGCCACCAGTATTCTTTCAATAATAAAAAAAGGTCGAATATTACCCGCGAGACGTAAAGCCTTCCGATTTGACAGCAATGAATACAACTCAATACCTTACCTACCTTACATACGGATTGTATCTGACGTTGGTAATGTGTATGAGTGACGGTGACCATCCGGTGGGTTGTATGTTCGTCTGCCTGCAACCAACAAAAAAGTGGTATAAACTTCGGCAGCTACTGAATGCTAGATCGGCCAGCAGAAAATGTTTAAGCCCGTCAGTCTTCCGGGGAAGTAGCCGTATTATTACTTAGAAAAAAACAGCATTGGTGGCAGAAGAATAACTTAATGTAAAAATTAGCAAAAGCGACTACGCATATAATATAATTATAATAGAATATTTAATTTTTCAAACAAACATAATAAATATTTAAATTGTTTAAAAAAACATAAAATAACCCTAGCTATAATTCATTACTTTCTCTCCTTAACTCATAAAACAAATTATGCTCGCTTAATTGAATATTTATCTTTATTATGAAAAATAATTTGATACTCTTTCCTCGAAACACTTAATTCTAAATTACCTGTTACATTGTTTGTTTTAATTGTTCACAGACAGAAAGGTTCACGAAATATATTTTATTGTGCGAACTTTTTACATCTCACAGCTGTTTCTCTTCACAATTTATAGAGGAGTTGGTGTAAAAAGTCTGGCAAACTTTACGAGTTCTAGCCGATTGCTACAACGTTGGCATTTTGATCATTTCAACCCGATTTTTTATGGTTAAACTGGATCGATGCTCTCACGGTCGACCTGGTATTAAGAGCCTATTAGATATGATAGAACAACGCGAATGGCACCGATTTTGAAATATGTGGTCGAAGTAACAATTGCACGGTAGAACGTTGTCCGTTGCACCTTTTAAACAGAAAATTATGACTATTTCGCGATGAATATAGACATAGCATTAACTATCATGATCTTCATTTCGATATTAGAGTTTACTAAAGTATACTTGTCTAAAGTATACTTGGTCATTTCCTTTGTATGGCGAATAGTAATAATCGACTTGTCTGCAATATTTTATCATCCCCATTAAGACAGGACGTATCTTCCCAAATTTATAGGAAATGCAATCCGACTTTGTCGAAATAAATATGAGAGAGTATGTTTGAATGACAGGGCGGTTTTTCATATTTGATTTTGTCATTGTTTTTTATGTAAAAAGAGTTCGGCAAATACATACAAATATCGGATGCGCACTTCTAGGTACCAGCGTTATGCTTACTTTCATCGGGAAATATAGTCATGATTTTCTGTTTAAAGAGTGGGGTAGACTGGGTAGACAGTTTGTTATGGTATATTTGAGATTTCAAGATTTTCAAGTTTATGTCTCAGGTTTTTTAAAGTTTTTAAGCTATTGCATAGATTTTATCGCGGACCTTGAATGCGGCTAGAGAGCGGAATCATTAAATTCCGTAACGAAAAAAACCTTCCACCCCTCACTACGCCTATTATCTAGCTCGCGTTCAACACATTCACACGTTGCGCTTGTGTAGTGCTTAAAGTAAAAAGTCTAAACACCGATTGAAAGTTAGCCCACTGAGTTACTCGCCGGATCTTATTTTTTTGTTGTTTTAATATTAAATTATTATTGTCGATTTATAATTGCATAAGTTGATAAAAAATGCTATGCAATAGCTTTTTCGCGACAGTCTCCGAGTGCCACACGTCTTTTTTTTTTTATTGTCATTGTAGGTAGATCAGAATATGGCCCACCTCATAGTGGGGGATTACTGTCGCTCATTGACATCAGAAAAGCTAGGGACAAAGACAAACCACTGCCTGCCAGAGAGCGGGGGGCTATTTTCACTTTGCCGTGTCTACGGGCCTCGATAATCATTTATTACCTCTGGGTTACCTTCATACATAGTTCGGATATGAGATCGACTCCTCAAATGGACCAAATATTTAACATAAAAAACAATTCTAATTCATGAGGTCTTACTAATATTTTAATAATTTTAATTTAATAAACTAATATCTTCTCCGCAGGCTTTAGTCTACCCCTGATCATGGTGCCAAGAAAGATGAAGGTGTGCACAATATGGGCGATTTCCCTGCTCAGATACCATAATGTTAAAATATAGTCAAGCGAAAAGATCAATATTAGAATGAAACAAATCCCAAAAGGAATTAGTTTCAAAAAGAGTAACGAAAAATGTAGACGTTAACTATGATTTCCATATCCAGCTACTTTTTAGGGATCCATCGCTGTACCGTGTACCAATCTATCACGGCCGGATGTCTGCCGACGTGTATTAATGGAGTGCGAATAAATTTGTAGACAACGCACCTACAGCTCGACACCTGAAATTTTATCTCAACATTTCCTTGATGCCGTCGGCTCGGTGGTACTCAAATTTAAATTTAGTAAAGCAGTTGTTTTGTTTGCAGCCAAAGATTTGATTAGAAAGTTAATTGAAACATTTGACAATAATTAAGTGAGTAAAATTAAATAAAATCGATCACAAAAGCGTAAGGATGAAATCCTTTTTGCAATAATCACTTTCAGGATATTTAATTTGTAATTTTCTGTCTTTTACTCGGAATCTCGACAATCTTATGATAATAAAAATCATATAATACGCTAAAACCAATAAAAAAAATGTTCATTTTGATAAATTGAAATACTGTATATCCGACCTTTGACCTGCACTGTTGATATTGATATGAAAGTATTGGTATTATTCTACTCTAAAATATCTTAAATAAAACGAAAATAATATTGACAAACGCAAATATTATAAGGAGCTCGACTTCACAAAGATAATGAATGCTTAGTAAATAATAATAATATGTATCCCGTCCCTTATTTTTGTGTACGCTTGGTTATTACTTTTAGTGTTTTGTTCCAAAGGTTCTTTGTTTAACGTATTTTGTTTTTTTCTTTGAAGAGTTTATGTTAAGTTTTCAGAAGCGTTTACATGGTCGTGGGTCGCCGTGCGTTTCCTTTACAATTATGAGGCTTTCGGATTTCTCAGATGAGACTGCGAAATTCATTACTTACGTAGAAAGCCTACGCTTTTATCTCGAAAGATGTGCTTTTGTAATCACATTACGCAAATGAGAGCTCGAGAATTCACGGTTCGAGATAGGGTCGTGATCCCAACAAATGTCTCTTACACTCCTCAACAGCTAAATTTCCCCGGAAACGTTTATCAATCGTAATTAAGCAGATCTCGACGTAGTTGTCATCTTTGAATTACGCTATTTGATACGAGATCCGAAATTAATATATTATTTTAATGTCAATTTGTTATTCTAAAATCTCAATGCCTTAAGTGAAAAATCAGTAACATTTATATGGGAGGAAGTGGTCAATGCAAAAATGACGATATCAATTAAAAGAAGAGCGCGTAACGGCCGCGGCAGCCTGCTGCCATCCATCACTCGGGGGCGGTCTCCTGACGTGGACAAATGAAGTGCGATTTGATCCAACACCCGCGTTCTCCGCTGATCCCACTTTCATTCACATCTTATGCAGTCACCAGGACACACAAAGAACTTCAGACTCATTAGGGCAACCAGAAGTCTTATGTTTTATTCAAACGGCAGTCGGAGAAACGGCTAACCCAACTAATTTAACTTTTAAAACCAGTGACAATTGTTCGATTCCAGGGACATTTTTAATAATGAAGTTTGTCAGTTTGGAAAGCAATTAAAAGTAACTACATTGTGTTTTAACGGTTGTAAATGTTTAGCTTATTGATCGATTTTAAAATTAGTGTAGTGATTGTTTGTTTCGTAAAGTCTAGCGGTTTCATCGCTAAGCTTTTCATTTTGTATTTTAATTGTCCATTTATTTGTCTTCTAGATAAATTAAATTCCATGTTATTTCGTTGGAAATTTACAAAGTATTAATAATTTTCAGTTACAACAAACTGTGTACTGTTTTTCGTAACATAATTCCTATTTTAAAATTCTGCGAACAGAGTGGTAATGTCTATTCCGTTTTTTAATTTAGTTGGTTGCGATAGTGCGAGCTTTACAGCTTTCAGAGAGTCGTTCAGTCAGCCAGGGGTTTGCTGGGATTTCGGGATATCGAAATTGTCTTTAGTCTCAATGTTTTTGCGTGGATAATAACGTTTATCGAACATTTTCAATAACTGCTTACTTTCCGTTCTGTTTTGTGAAAGCGTCGCGATCATTAAGAGATAAAAACTAAATTATATTTCTTGTTAGTTTTAGTTTATTTTAAGTTAAGTGTGTTTATGACAATTTTTAGCGTTGACGATAAACTGAATGCATTCACGCGTGCATTATATGCCTTTTCCCAATCCTCCCTTGAAATATGAGTTTGAAGCCTCAGTGGCATTGGAATAATGGCAATCTCTATCAAACAATCATTTCATGCTTCATGACAGAAATGGATACGGTAGCTTGCAATACGGCGCGGTTTCACAACACGACCGAGGAGTCTTGACAGAAGCTAAGATTTTCTTAACAAAATAAGGTGACGTTACAATAACTGCCACTGAAGATTAACGTTTTTATTTTTATTTGATAGCTATATGAGAGAATTGCAGACATGATTTATGCTAAGCTTAACCACATAAACATATAACCGACCGCATTCTCCGCCGATATAATGATTCCAAAAAATAGCTTTTGATTCTGTTTGTATAAAAAATATGTCTAGACGCCACGTTTATATTCTTGAAGATACTATTTAAAAGAGGTTTCAATAATTATATCTACGATTCGTGAAATCTGAAGAAAATACTTCATTAATATAATTTAATGATACTAATAAGTTCTCTTTTAGATCTCGGGCTACAATTTTACACATTATAATCAAACCATGTTGGGTTTTTTTATGGTTAAGAGTGCAAATTACTGCAAGTTCTCACTAATGCTAATATGAAATTAACTATGTTTGTATGATATTAGTTTTTTTTTAAATGAAATTGTAATTATTATTGAAAACCCTAATATAAAATGTAAGCATTATTCTTTTGCATTTTAATAGCATATCAAAAGTTACCGTATAGTTTTGTCTATTTATTTTTTCATATATTGAATCGAATTGTTACTCACTAAAAAATTTCAGTATTGAGTGCAGTTAATAGCTGAAATTAACAAGTTTGAGACGTTTAAAATCACACAAGAAGGATGTGTTGTTCATTTTATCGTTCAAGTCTAAATGAGCAGATGGTAAGTAGAGTCAGAATATTCATCGACCTAATTTCAAATGCAGAGTTCGAGAGACACAGAGAGTCATTGTTTTCCGCTTAGTCGAACGATCAGTTACACGTTCTAATGGAACTTAAATAAAGTAGAGTGTGCAATGGACTTGAACCGATTTAAAAGTCTTTTTTTTTATAAAATCCGTATTAGTCGAGCACTGATCGCTGAAGTACAGCCAAATATACAAGTTTTTTCCCCTGTTTTTTTTTTTTTTTATGATTGTAGAATTACTGGTGGCCCGGAGGCCTTTCCTTGGAGTTTCACCAGGACAAGTGGGCGAGCAAAGGCTCAGCCAGGAGGGGTGGGATTTGCTAACAGCTACCCGAGCGCCTCCGAAGGAGACCTAACAGCTCAAGAGCAGCTGCTTCGCGAATGAATCTACTACCGGATCGGAATCGCGATCCGCTGAGAAGATCCGGCGAGAAACTCAGCGAGCTGATTCATGGGTTAGGTTGCACGGCGAACTCTGTCGAGTTCGACGAGTACGGTTACCGGGGTCCCTAAGCCTGCTCCTAGTGTTAGAGCTGAAGGCGTCATTTCCCCTGGTAGTCTTAGAGGCTATTATAGCTATGCCCGAACGGGTACGTGAGCTCACGGGCTCAACCTGACAGAATTTTCTAACACTAGCCCTAGCAAGAGCAGTGCTTCACGGAATCTACCACCAGATCGCAGTCGCGACCTACTGTGAAGATCCGGCAAGAAACACAGTGGGCTGTGTTTATCGGTTAGTTCGCTTGTCGAACTCTTCGTCGTAATCGATGAGTAAGACAAGAGTCCGTAGTTACCCATGACACCGAGTGCTTTGCTAAATACCGCTACCGAAGTTATTTGGAGCAGAAGTAGCCACAAGGTATAATGCTCATGTGATCACCCCTATCCACCAACACCCATCATGCTTTCAAAGATGAATCCGTCAACAATACCATATGGCTTCTCTTCTTGAAGACGGTGCGATTATATAGAAAAACACTAATAAACATTTCTATTAATCTATAATTTACAATTATAAGTTTTTTTTTTAAACAGTTCCTGTTCTTTTTCGTCCTTTATTGAATATTATTATTCTTTAAGACATATCAAAGCTACTTTTTTTCAGAGCAGCTGCTTAATACATATATTTAAAAAAAAAACGCAATGCATACTCATTTGGCTAAGAAATAGTTTATGGCTCCTAATATATCGTAACATCGAGTTTAGTTAATACTGAGTAGCGGTTGCCGTGAAAAATGGCAGCAGTGCAGAGTTCATTATCATCTCGCCTTAATATGATGAGAGTTGGCAGCCTTCCCGTGGCGGTGGCCAGTTAACTCGGCTCCGATGTACGTGCCTTGAATTATTACCGGTTAGTGTAACTTTCCGGCTAATCTCAGCTTTTCATGGTCTTAGCTCATGAAATGTGACTCATATATAATAATCTACTTCTATAAAGATAGATAAATGCTGACCTGATGCAAAGTGAAATTGAATGTTTTCACAGTTCATCAAAAATAATGAACAACATAGTTTAAAATCTAATTTAAAAGCTGTAGTCTTGTGTGGTATTAACATTTCAATAGAATCTCAAGCAAGGTTCTCTGATAATATTTTTCTGTGAACGTAAAGTTAAGAATTTCAAAGCAGGGCTTCTTTCGGAAACGTGAGCTGAAAAAAAATGTTTTTCTTCAAATTTGCTGCGGTGTTTTTTTACAGCTAAAGTTTACGATGACCGTTTCAAAGGTTTCATTCACATGAAGTTGATTAAATAAAGGAGTTGTTGGATACGTCAAACACCACAATTTATTTAAATTAAGCCTTTTTATTTGCTTTAGGCTGGTAGACGAGACATCAAAAACATGAAAGCTATCACTCGTCTTAAGATATGAGAACGAATATAATGATTACCCTTGTAGACTCACAATATGCCGGATCTGTTAGATAGAAAAATAGTCTATTTTTTAATTAGTTAATAACTTCTATACCACACAATCGCATTGGCTCTCGAGTGATCTTAGTCTTTTTTATTATAAATAAGAGTTTTTTAAAAATAAACGAACTAATCACCAATATGGCAGTACATAGTGACCAGCTTTCCAAACCATAACGTTATACTAAAACAAGAGATAAAAGTTTCTAGGTAATGAGAACTATTGAAAGGGATTTTGCTTGTTTATTGAAGGCGAGAATGATCTTAAAATATTTTTATTACTTTGATAGATAGACGAAGCGTCTGGTCCGACATGGTCCACCTTGGACGTTAATAATTCCAGATGCATTCCGAAGTCACTGCCTACCGCTGAAGACTCAACTCAAAAAACTCGTTTGAAGAAGTAAACGTCATAGTGCCCATGTGATTTTAAACAATCCGGTTATTACCTTATCGGCGTGTCAGAAGACACAGGTATACATCCCGAGCTATTTCGTCCGTATCATCTATCCGTAGTAGTAAATATAACTGATTATAATTCTTAATCCCCCCGTTCATATCTAAGTGGCAATGATAGGGAATATTGCAAGTTCCCACGGCTTGATCCTCGTACCATCATCCTGGGTTTTCTGTAGGACAGCAATCAATACAATTGAGACTTCATTTTTGCTTGTTAATGAATATTTTTTGAGAAAAATATCAATATAAATAATATATTTCTAAATGACAGCTCTGCGAAAAAAAACATACATATAGCCATTGACCTTTGTGACGATGTAAAGATTCTAACGATGTCACATACGAACTCTGTTCGGGAATTAAAAAGTTATGGTGGAATAAAAAATAAAGTCATACTTGAACCCCGAAAACATTACACTACTTTTTTGGGCATTCGTGTAAAAAACAATAAGCGAATTAAAGATTGAAAGCGTTATATTCCGATAATTTTTTTTTATAAAAAAGAGAAAAACATTATTTTTACAACGTTCAGTCCACGTGCATGTCCACGTTATTTTGTTCATAGATTCTGATTATCAACGACGTTCAAAATTGGGTAAGGATTAAAAAGAATTTAGTATGTTCAAATCTGTCAACCGAGATATTATTACATGAAATATTGAAGATAAATCGCATTTTAGCTGAGTACATTCGATATTTGCTCATTAATATCAGAAAACGATTTCTCAAGATTGTTCGAGTGTAAACATAGGAAAACTTTTTAACGGCAGGTATTGGAATTAATATAAAACGGCGCAAGAAACCAAAACTTTTATTTTCCTTATTCTTCAACATAGTGTAGTAATTCGATACTACGCAATATTTTATAGATACGTTAAACAGATCTTTAGTTTTCTTGCCATTATATCGTTACCTTATATTAGTGTAGGGAAGTGATATTCGATGCTCATTAACTCAAATAATATAAAGTTCTGCTAATGAAGACAAATACTATGAGCCTCGTCCGCTGGAACAGTACCTTAGGCAAAAATAATAATAATGTGTACTCAAACTTAGAATTCTGTTTTGAAATTAATTCTGCTAATTTAGTTAATTAGTTTAGTTTATACAGCACAAGGTGCTATACTGAGTATAAGTTTGTGATTTATATCAGATAGTTTTTCAGTAACGTTAGCGATCTTACGCACACTTCGCAAGACAGAGCCACACTTACGTTGTATTATTCGAATTCAAACGTGCCTTACATAAAGTTGTAGCTATCCATCAATTATTTATAGTTCGATTCGTGTAAGTGTTGTATTTTCGACGCATTTCACTAGTCATACACATGATTAAAACACTTTTTGATGTAATGACTGGAATATTCGGAACAGAATAACTGTATGAGGAATTTTATGAATGCGAGATAGCATTTTAAAAGATTATTGAAATAAATAAATCTATATCTATATCTATACTAATATTATAAAGAGGAAAGATTTGTTTGTTTGTTTGTTTCGAATAGGCTCCAAAACTACTGGACCGATTTGAAAAATTCTTTTTCCATTAGAAGCCGACATTGTCCCTGATGAACATAGGCTACTTTTTTTTTTTTTTTTTTTATTTTTTTTTTTGGTTTCATGTGTGTTTTAATGTTTCCGAAGCGAAGCGAGGGCGGGTCGCTAGTATAAAATATATTAAAATAAATGTAAATTTTATTATTACTAATTAGTGGAATATAAGGATGTTCAACTACGCACGGTCTTGTTAATAAACGAAGTATTTGTGTAGCTAAACCTATCTGACATTCTTTCGTGTTTGATACAATTTCTACGTTACACAACGGTTATTATCACAATATACAAATATATGAAAATACACTGCTACTGTTCTATACCTATTATCGCATCTGGGACTTTTTGCATCAAAGACAAGGAAAACACCATTACGTCACGAATGTCATATCATTGTCGCATTAGTCCATGAAAACGTAGGTATTCACTAAGTTTTCCTATTGCATAATGATATTATATTTTTTTAACTTCTATGTAAAATATATAATTAATAAATAATAGTGCTTTTCAGGACATTATCAAAATAACCCTGCTATTCATATCTCTTCATAAAATATTTATATTATAACTACTGATACGTTTTTTTTTTTAACGCTGGGGAATCCATTTACGTATACCCGATCGAGAGGGGGTAATAGACCGGGTTATGTCGGACTCCGGTGCCTCCAGAGAAGAAGAGGGAGACCAAAGTCTTCCTCTTCTTCCAATTCCTACCGGGAGACTACGCCTTGAGAAAGGCGCGCGAGGCGTTGCGCGGCGTCTACCACGCAGGACCCGCCCCGCAAAACCGACTACCGACTAAACCCCATCGAGCTCCACCACTCCGACTCCACGAAACCTACAGTACCGCACAGTGCGCGCCGAAGGCTCGCCATCACCGGTACCCGTCCTGACAATAGGACGGGATCCCATCCCCGGAAAGATCCCGTAGGACGTCGTCTCGGGAGACACACCGTGAGTGGCGCATAGGAGCTACCTTGCGCCGCTTCACCACGGAACCGACAGCAGAGCACCGGGCGCCCCCGCACCCGGTACCCAGCAGTCCCTACGGGAGATTAACGGAAGCATCGTGCCCGCGTCACCCACCCCGCCTTCTTCGATGAGGAGCCGAAGAGGGATCCCACTCCCTTTCGCGCTCCTCAGCCTCGCGGAACGCCATGACCAGGTCGCAAAATCTGGCCATGGCCTCCCACGAACTCTCGTCCTCTAGCATGCGGGCAATAACAGCCCGCAAAGAGAGGTCCCTCCGAGGCCCCGCGATGAGATCTCGCCGCTGGTGCTCCCAACGCGGGCACGCTTCGAGTGCGTGCTGAGCGTCATCATCCGGATGCCCTCACTGGTGACAACCCGGATATGGCTCTCTCCTGCAGACCTACCACAGGTACCTCCCGAAGCAGCCATGCCCCGAGAGGACCTGTGTAAGGCGGAAGGAGAGCACGCCGTGTCGCCGATCTGACCATGTTTCCAGCAAGGGCACCAGGGCCTCGAGGGTGCGCCGGCGGGTGACTGAGTTTTGATTAAGTTCCTCCAGCAACCGCTCCCTCCATTTAGCGTACGCCAAATGACGCGCAGCACGCCTCCAACGACCGACAGCCGACAGGCCGGGTGTCCGTCCCCGACTGTGTCCTGCGCCGGTAAACCGTAGCCAATTATAACTACTGATACCATGCACCTTACGCTTTTTTTACAATAAAATCATTTTTTCCTACACTATTTTTAATTCAAATTTATTAAGATTTATTTTCTATTTTTTAGTTGCTTTCTATAAAAGCGTATTTCGTTAGTTTTTTTAAACTATTATTTATTTTTCATTTTTTAGTAGAATTTCAATAATTTCAATATTTTTTTTCAATATATTTTTTAAATATTGAATGTCATCGGTCCTTAATAAGTATACCAAATTTCGAGTTAATCCGACGATTTGAAGGGGGTCAAAATCATGTTCAACGATTCCGTTGCAAACATACATACGTATTAATTATAGACAAAACCATTTTAGAGAGATGAGTGAGTATGAGAAAACCATTTTATGACTAAAACAATATTAGTTTGAGCAAGCCGAAAGCTTCACTCATAAAGCAATAATATATCTTGTTAAGGCAAGTAAATGAAAAGTGAATAGTCTTGGTTGCTAGCAAAATGGTTGTACCCATAGCAATGTCTACGTTCAGCAGGCAGGCCGTAATCGTGTCTGACACCGTCGGCAATAAATAAAAAAATAGAAGTCGCAAACATCTGTTATTGAATTATCAGTCAACAGCACAATATTCCTGCGAATACATTTTTACCTTTAATACGACTGTACATCATTGTGAATGTTACAAATGTTAGTTTCTCTCGTGACTAACTTTTGTATATAAACATGTATGAATCTGTGAATAAATTTTAGTTATCTTCATGGAAAAACATTGAAAATTTTGTAGTATGTCGTTTTTAGATTTCCTTACTTTTCTTCTAAGACGTAATCGAATGAAAAGTCAATTATAAAAAGTAAATAATCTGATCTTTACTTTTGAAATGTAATAAAAGGTTACGGGCACTTCAAGTTCAATTAAAAAGTACGATTCTATCTCGCAGTTAATGTTACATTTCTCGACGTTTCGAACAATCCTTCGTTTTCATTATTACGAGTGCGCTGAATACTGAAGATCGAAAAGTAAATATTAGAAATCCGGGAAAGTACAACGTAAAATCGTTTTATATTAACGACGTGGATTCACCCGTATTGTCAAAATTATTGCTTACTTCAAATAACAGACAAATGGAATTTATGTGTTTTGCTCACATATTTAACATAAAGGCGTTTGACATTTTTAAATAATGATGAAAATCAGTTAATTTTGTGAGTTATAATTTATTTTGTTATTATTTAAAATCGTTGGTAAATTATTGTGTTATTTTGAAAACTTTTCGTCGTTTTGAATTAGACTAAGCGGTAATTTAGATAAGAGCGGGTAACACCTGACAACCGTTTCCTGACAACAGTTGCATGGTCATACACAAACCCATTGCTTCTAAATTTCTAATTATGATTTCAATATCTGATTATATAAGTTTTTTATCCGTCTGTATAATTAAGATAGTGAAAAGTAAACACTACAGTCTATATATTTCGGCGTTTCCTGAAGCTCCAACACCCATCATAAATTCCTGTTCAATAAATTCCTGGGGATTCAAGAATCAACTACTATATGCGACAGCTTGGCTCTCGACGCGTCGATGTAATTTTTTTTGAACTGAAATAAGAAATCTTTAATTTTAATTATGATCAACACTATAATATGTATCTTGAATTTGAGATATGTGGTAGGTACTAAATGTGACTTAACAATTGCGAACAATAACTCCAACATGGAAACCCAGGATATATGTACGCCATAAATGGATATCAGGGTGCGTACCATACACTTATGGTTCCACTTTATTATGACAACTTTGATATGAGCGAACGATTAGAAAGAAGATGCAATTGATTTGGAATGGTCATTTTTGCGATTAACTGTTTAACTACTAGAATTGTAGTAATATCCCAAACATTCTAATTACCATTTTAATTAGTTTACACCTGATAAGTTGGTTTGTATTGTAAATGCTCTGTATAAAAAAAAAGTGGGAATATCCTTAAATTAATCCGTGTAGTATAGACAAAATTAATGATTTTACTCAATTTTATCTTTATTAATATAATTTTAAGGTTCAGTTAAACTTTATAGTTAAGAGGCATTACTTTTCTGTTTTCCACTGTTTTTTAATTGAAATATATTACAATTTTTGGCGTATCTAATTATGTTTCAAAAGTATTTTTTTAACAAAATTGCATGGTAGAAAAACAATGTGTACAATGTTTCATTGAATTAAGGTAACAAATCCAATAAATTCAGAGACATTTTGCACATTCAATATAAATACAATATGGACAGTAACAGGTCATGTTTCAATCAAATAGCATACAATTGTGGCGTATGGGAACTGTCATCTCTATATTAGAATTAATGACTCTAAATGAGGACTTAATGCTTTTAGTAGTTACATTCAGAATCGGCGTCACCTAATGTGTATGCGTACCCACACCTTATGAAAGGTACGTACCGAACTAATAGTAGATTAGGAAATAAATTCCCTGCGGCTTAATGGCTCTGGCCTAATTTATTTAACGTCAAGAGGATCGGGTGACGCTAATTTAATTGTAAGTGAATTAAGGCCACCTTCGAGAATATTGTGACTCCGCCCTTACGTTGAGTAAGCAATAAATACATCATGTAATGTGTACGTCACGGGCGCAAACGTTTCCATGTAATATATTACACACATGGTGAGTGAAATACTTACATCGCGGTGATATTTATGGACCTATAAATGTATTACGAATTCGGGTCTTATGAACTAAGGTCGTGTATCAATATTAGTACGTTTATGTTGCCATTCATTTTGTTGGCTCGTTGAATAATGGTTACAGGTATAGAGAAATCTTGTTAGAAATGTCTTCTAAATCATACATTCTTAGAATTAATTTGGTAGATATCTTTGTTATATTAGTCGAGAGTCGTGATTCGATCAATGGTAAGTAATTTGCGAGGTTGTACTGTCTGGTGTTTCCTTTGTTATTATGCGGAAAAGTATATTTATTTTCATGTTTTTACTGGTGGTAGGACCTCTTGTGAGTCCGCACGGGTAGGTACCACCACCCCGCCTATTTCTGCCGTGAAGCAGTAATGCGTTTCGGTTTGAAGGATGGGGCAGCCGTTGTGATTATACTGAGACCTTAGAACTATATCTCAAGGTGTGTGGCGCATTTACGTTGTAGATGTCTATGGGCTCCAGTAACCACTTAACACCAAGTGGGCTGTGAGCTCGTCCACACATAAAAGCAATAAAAAAAATATGTAAAGAACCCAAAAATTGTTTAAGCTTGGGTGAATTTTTAAATCATATACTGATCTTTATCTTGATCATGTATATGACTGAAGTCTGCAATTACAATGCTTAGAGCAAACGGATCTATCGTCCTTCTGTCACCTTTATTTCGGGTGCGACTGAAACTCGATGACTCCACAAATCTAGGTAAATATTTGAAAATAAAATTAATAGTACTCGAGAGTTAGTTTAGACATTAAACAACAGTCCAATTCTGGAAAGGTGAAGGTACGTAACGTCTCAGTCATTAGTTGGGTTGGGTTGCGTTCTTACCCTTTTCAAAGTGGGCGCGCTTGTCGGTGAGCGACTGAATTATTTAGTGGCCACGCGCCGTCGGTCGGTACGTATGACGTTTATCACTGCCCTTACTCGCGATTTAACCAATTATTGACATACGGTCAACTAGGAATCGTAATCGAATTTTATTCGATTTATTACGTTCGGTGCTTTATGAAGTAATAAATCTTATAAAAACGTAGGTAACCGAGAAATATAAATGGGTAAACATTTTTGCACATATAAATTTCTTCGACGGTTTTATTTGGATTTGAGTTGCGACTTGATGATTGAGTTGCGCGTAGAATTCATAGTTGCATTCGTGGGAAATACTTGATTCTATTTAATATTCGAGGCATGAATATTGAATGTATAGTGTGGGTGACGTCTGACGTGTGTATCATTCCAGCTGCAGGTCTATGAATGCGGTGTTCCCGGAACGCAAACTAGTCGGACGTGCTTCGCGTCTCTCGCGTGTTCTTCGGTTAATTTCAGATGTTTGCTTCTATTCAACATACGAATTACGTTTACAGAACACGCCGCCGGCTGCGAAGTTTGCGAGATAAATAGTCCTTGACAAGTCGAACGTCTGTAGGTACATACAATATTTTTCGTAAAAGGTGCCATTACTTTTTTCGGTTGTCAAGATTATGACTATCATTTTTTCGCGAATACGGATGTTACTACGAATAATGAAACGTAACGCATATGACTATAAAAATGTACTAAAAGTCAGACAAGTATTTTTTTATGTGAATGACAGTTTTATTTATTAGTTAGAATGGCATATAAAATTCTGGATCGAACTGTGCCTAACTGAGTCTTCTTACAGCCGACCTGGTATTAAATGTGACAACGAAGCCACTATCTACATGTCAAACTAGCAATTGCTTTACATCATTTAAGCACACACTTAATAAGATGCGGTTGTATTTTAACCGTGTAATGCAAGGGCAATAAAAAAAAAGTAATGCATCTATCCAGAGATTCGATTATATGATAACCTTACATAATAAATACAAGTTTTATTTAATTATATCTGGACCTTTGTTCTACCGAGTAATAAATTAGCTTAGTGAAAGTGCTTCTCTTAGTAAATTGTTACTAGAAACTAGTTATCAGCGATGATACGATTGCAATCTTCATACTAAAGCGTCCTCAACTTCCACTATAGTAGCTGCTGTCTTCCCACAGCATAAGCAGATTTAAACAACCCAGTATCGTAGCCATAACAGATTTATCACAGTCGACTCATCGCGCTCTGTGGTCCTGTACTACGTAACCTCACTGCGTCATCACGCCGCTAGAGCTTATTGCTGCATTGTCACATACGTAGAGCTCCAGTGTTTTTTTATATATTTTTTTTGCGTTGATGGGTGGACAATCTCACGGCCCACCAGGTTACCGGAGCCCATAGACTTATACAACGTAAATGCCGCCACCAACCCTGATATATGAGTTCTAACGTCTCAGTATACTTACAACGGCTGCCCCACCTTTCAAAGCGAAACGCATTACTGCTTCATGGCAGAAATGGGCAGGGTGATGGTACCTACCTGTGAGGACTCACAAGAAATCCTACCACTAGTAGTGTGGTAGTTCTGATATTCGTGGACTTTGCACAGAACTTTTTTTTAATGAATGAAGGATTACTGGTAGTCCTGAGACTTTTCCAGTTTCACCAGAACGGGTGGGCGAGCACGGGCTCATATTTCATATTTTCACAGAACTTGATCACAATTGATTTCCAGTAGTCTAATTCTAGTATAATACAGCGCTAAATTGAGTGTCACGACTTTCGGTATCGGTGGGGAGTTATATCGATCCAGTAGCTATTATAGATTTCAAGAAATCCGGCAATTACATTGATTTGCACTAACGACAATTTTAACATAAATTTGCATACACTATTATACAAAAATTTATAGATACTTTTACGAATTAAAAACGTCGAGAATAATAAAATGACAATAAAAACTCAAGATTTAACCGTTAAAATAGTTTTAATTATATCTACTCTTATCTATTATATCTATAGAAAGTTTTTTATATACTCCTATTTTATGGACGGTTTGACATATATTATTACGCGCGGGTAGGCACCACTATCCTGCCTATTTTAGTTGCAGTAGTCATATGTTTCGGTTTGAAGGGAAGGACAGCCTTTATTGCGCGCTTATTAACAGCGCTTCGGAATATGTTTTTGAGGTTTCCATGCTCAAATACTGAATTTAAAAACTGTTCATAGAGTGATAATATTTCTAAAAAAATACGAACCCTGCATTATGATTGAATGATTTGATCTAACTTTATTAAAACGACACTTCTATGCACTTACCTCTGTATGTCCCTATTAATTTAATAATGTAAACAATTATACGTATATTGAGATAAATAGATAAAAGCAACATCGAAATCGATGAGTTTTGATCGTAGTCATTTCTATCGGTAAACGTAAACAGACTTGCTTATTCGCTAGTTAGGATTACACGGGACAAACGGCGAGCATTTCATGAATTCCGACATCAATTTCGGAAATCACTATTGGAGTCATTTGCATCCGGCGACGGAAACGGCTCGGACGAAACAAGCCTCTTAATTTGTCTCGAATTGGTTTTTCAATAACCGGAGCTTAATGTGTTTCATTTGATTACTTTTAATTACGGAGCGATATCGAGCAAGGTTTTAGAAGTGCCAACGGCATTTGTAATTTAGTATTTAAGTGGCTAAAATACTACCTGTCGGGAAACTCCAAACATTTTAAATGTTAATTAATTGAACGTATCAAAATATGCTTTTTATTTCATAGCACTCTGCGTTAAACAACGTTAATGATGGGATCCCTATACCTACGTAATAGATTACATTATGTCACAAACTTCATGTAAAAAGTCTGAATTTTATTGCATAAATTACTCACATTTTAGAAGTATTTCAGTATAGCTTATTTACATTTTTGAGGCAATATGAACGCGCACCTAACTATTTCTGCCGCGATAGCAGCAATGCAGCAATGGGTCAAATATTATATCACGAAATTGAAGCTTAGACCTCATATTTTAAGGCAGTTTGGTAGGTGGTCACGTAGTGAAGCCTGTTGGCTCTAGTAACTACTTAACACCGGGTTAGTCATTAACTCATTAACCCGTCAACGCTAGACATGTGAGGCTAGACATGATACATACATTTATTATGTATTATATGTCTAAAATATTATTAGGAACTCATTTAACACAAATAATTCATAAGCAAACCCAAAAGGGGCTCTTTTTTTAAATGAAAACACGTAAAATGTATGAAGAAATTTGTTACGGAAATTTATTAATATATTCCTTTTAATACTATATAAACTCTTATATGTATGTATGTATCTGTGTATATATGTATATATGTATATATATACTTTTTTGTGTATGTATTCGTAACTTAATATAAATTTCATTGCACCTACCACTATTTACTCTGCACTACCTTTGGTTGACTGGTAGAGAATGTCTTAGGCATTAAGTCCGCCAATGTAAATTTTACATAAAGTGTAATAAATAAATAATAAATTTGGGAACATAACAAGCAAAGCTTAAATGAAATGTTTACTCGTATTTGATAATGCTTTATAAACGAAGAGATAATCCGTAATTATTGCGCAAGTGTCAATATTTAATCGCATCCGAATCGATTGAAAGCTTAATGGAATCGTTCCGAAACACGGTAAGCGTCTGCTGCATGAGGTGGTTCGTGTATCAGGGTTTCAACGGAAGTTGTACCGTTTCCATCATAATTCAGCGATCGTGGTTGCCATAGCGAAGCTTGAGTATTTGAGGTACATGCCTACATAATTGATATTTAGATTAGGCAATGTAAATAATATCAAATATTGATTTATATTACAATGTATAAGTTTGTTCATGTTTCTTCTTACTATGAAAGTTTATTGATTAGTTACTCCTTTTGTCAGTTAGGAACCATCAATCAGTTCAGGAGTTTCTCTCAATAGCTCGAATACAACTAAATTCATGTTAAAGTTGGTGAGCAACGTTTTCTTTGTTTGAAAAAAACTAGTAGAAGTAACTCATCAACCAAATAGTTTTCAACTAGACACGAGTAATTTTTTATTAGATATATAATTACTTTTTGCATTTCACTACAGCACTTACTAAAGTATTAACTTTCAAAAACACACTCAGCTGTTAGTATCTCATCTGAATAAACATCGAGCGCCCCTCCGTAGGAATTTCCCAAATTAGCTATAAAGAATTTCTTTCGCAACAAATATTTTAATTTCATAAGAAAGCCACGCTTTTGACGTCATATAGCTTACGATTCAGGGGATTTCAGAGGTTTTTGTTAACGATACCCTTGGTTTCCGTAAACGAGTTCGTTAATTATTACTATTATTATTACTATTACTATTAACTATTAGAAAATAAATATTACTTTGGTCTTTTTATGAAATAAAAACTACTACATAGTGGTCGCCCGGTAGTCGAAATTCGACTATAATTAATTGAAATTATAAGTTTGTACACTATTATGATTCTATTTTCAAAGACTATTACACTTCTATAATCACAAATTTCGCTAAGACTACACTACAGAAAAGTATTAATAAAGACAAACAATATTTAATCTATTCTCAATTTGACCACAGACGTCAAGAACAAAACTTTGACAATAAATAAATAGTATGCATGCGTGTGTGCGTCAAATACATGGTAGTGAGTGTAATGTTTTCTTTAATGATTTGTTGTATCTTTTATGCATTATTTAAAAAAAAATAGCATTGTGCACTTCTTTTCTATATCTATACTAATATTATAAAGAGGAAAGATTTGTTTGTTTGTTTGTTTCGAATAGGCTCCGAAACTACTGGACCGATTTGAAAAATTCTTTTTCCATTAGAAGCTGACATTGTCCCTGATGAACATAGGCTACTTTTTTTAATTTTTTTTTAATTTTATTTTTTGGTTTCATGTGTGTTTTAATGTTTCCGAAGCGAAGCGAGGGCGGGTCGCTAGTTCTCTATAAGCGTGGAAAATTTCATAGTCCTCCGTCCGCGCAATTTTCGTAAAAACGGATACAAAGTTTTTGCTTCACGTATTAATATGTAGATACTTCAATCAGGTACTTCACGAGCAAAACAAGATTAAAACCGGTCGTATTGTTTTGATTGACGAATCCATATTTCTGGTTTGTTAGAATCGGTTTAAATCTGCGATAATCACTTTAGAATTGTGCAGTGTTTATCGTTGTTTTGCTGGCTGCGAATTGCGTTCCGAGCCGTCGGGCGTCTTGCAACTCTTGCAAACTCTAAATAACAAAGTGGGGTGAGCGGATGGCTGAAAACAAATAGCCGACCTTTTGCCTTCTTTATGAGACCCTTGTTAACTTGTCCTTAATAAATTATTTATTTCGTACGGCGCGCGACGGTGTTTCTTATCCAGTTTTTTTTTTTTAATTTCATTTATTATTTCCGAACAAGTTTTAACGACGGGTTGTATAATGGCTGGAATTCATTACGCGGTCAAAGTTTTCATGGTTCGATAAAATATTTTAATCGTTATGGTTTCCTTTTTACGTTGTTTTACGGATAGGAGTTTGCCTTAACATTAAGATAATTTCAGGTAAAAGGAATCGTTTGCTACTAATCTAAAATTACTAATCTATACTAATATCATAAAGCTGAAGAGTTTGTTTGTTTGTTAGAACGCGCTAATCTCAAGAACTACTGGTACGATTTGAAAAATTCTTTCAGTGTTAGATAGCCCATTTATTGAGAAAGGCTATATAAAATTACGCGCTAAGACCAATACAAGCGTAGCACCAATAAATATTGTTTCAAAATCGGATTTTTTGAGAGCTTCCGCTGCGTGCACTGCGGAAACGGTTAAAGTTTCGCTAAAGTAATGTATGACAGAATTGTTCCCCTTTAAGGAATAAAAAAAACTATAACTTTTTTGTTAACCAAATTTGTTCTAATGTAAAGCATTATTTATGAAGGTGTTTTTATGACGATGCTATTAATCCCTATCCAAATAAATACGTTATTTATTACAAGTTGTAACTAAAACATGAGACCTTAGAACTTATATCTCAAGGTGGGTGGCCCATTTACGTTGTAGATGTCTATGGGCTCCAGTAACCATTTAACACCAGGTTAGCTGTGAGCTCGTTCACTCATCTAAGCAATAAAAAAAAAGTATTTAATTTTAAAGGATATTTACCCACACTTGATTTTAATGAGTATCTCGTTATGAGTATTTTAATGAGTATGAGAAGATATCGCAGTTTTAAAATAACATCGCAGCAAAATTACTATCAAGCGCGTAATATTGATGTACAAGGCACCGGTCGGCCGGTGCGCGGCGGCACAGAATAAGAACAATAACAAGAAACACACAAATCACTTCAAGATAGGCCTTGAAAATTGTGGATTTTTGTGAATTTCTCCAGGATCCCATCATCAGGTCTTGATGATTACAGGACAATTCGGGAAGTCTACCCTACAAAAAACAGAAAAGAGAATTATCAGAATCGGTTCAAGCATTGTCGAGAAATCGATGGACATATATAGATAAAAAATGGTGGTCGAATCGATAGCCTCCTCTTTTGAAGTCGGTTAAAAAGCGTGATTGTGGTACTTTAAATAGCTCCTTAACGTTCTATTATTCAAAAATATTTGCACTTTCTACGTAAATGAAGTCGCGGGCAAAAGCTAGTTATTTATATGAATTTATGTTAGTTTTAAATGTTGTAGTTTATATATATATGTCCAGTGATTGCATCTCCAACAAGTCTTTGTTTGTAGGAGCTAATGCTCTCTAAATAAACTTAGCCTTTTATTGATTCAATTAAGTGTTAATATGGCAACATCGACTGCTTTATCGATTCTTGAAATAACAAAGTAGTACTCAGTAATGTTTTCAGTTTTGTTTCCGTGCTTGTCACCTGATTGACGGCGGCGAATACTAAAACGGAAGGCATTAATTAAATTTCGCAAGAGAAAACTTTTTCGTATCTCGAAACTCCATTGTTCGTTTGGTATTAATTTAACCGGAATCACAACAAAAAGTGTGTCACGGCTCACGGCCCAGTACACGTTTGCCCGTAAAGGAGGATAAACAACGTCGTCGTGCCGCTATATTTGCCGGAAAGATTTCCCGTTTCAGTCGCACGAAGAAAATGTGTTTGATTTATCAGCACTTGAGGCCGGACCTTCCGTTCGCTATAAATTTTATTGTGTTATGATTTAGGGACGCGTGCGATGTTATGGTAAACACTTGGCTCTTTGTGTTTGTTACGTGATTTATTCCGTTTCGGGCATAGCTCTAGATGCTGTCAATAATCAACTCTGAATAAGATACCATAGATCATTCACAGTATGAACTCTAAAATTTAGTAAGATAGCACATATCCTCCTCCTCGCGTCGTTTTCCTCATTACTGAGGGTCGAGACTCCCCCGCTGCATCAGTTTCTCCCGTACGACTTCCCTCCATCTGCCGCGATCCTTTGCTTCATAAAGGGCATTGTGGAAATTGATGCTCAGAGAAGATCGTATTTGGTCCGACCATCTCGTGGGACTGCGTCCTCTGGGACGTTTGCCGTCTACCTTTCCTGTCGCCATCAGCTGTTCAAGATATAGCACATATAATGAGCCTCAAAGATTTAATAATTTCGCCCTGTACAACAATTTGACCGATTTTCACAGAGCGTGACGAAATTTGGCTACTATGCGAATTTCGGAATTAATGTTGTACATAAACTAGTACAGTATACTGATACTTGCAGAATTTGATTTATTGGGGTAAGCAGAAGTCACCTTAATCGTTATTAGAACACAGTAATTGAAGCATTCCATAGAGTTTTCCATATTTTAGATATCGTTTTGGAGTTTTATCTTTCCATGCAATAATGATGATTTCATTATTGTACTAAACCGGCTAATTATTTCTGGAAATTTCCCTAAGTTTACGAATAAAATTTACCATAAATAAAGCATGTCCGTAACAGAAATTAACAGCGAAGTCATTAAAAGTTTCATCTTCAAAATTCAAATGAATGCTCTAAACACAGAATATTTCTAAATTGTACTGTGTTTATTAAAATTTGGTTAATAATTAAAAGTTGGGATTTTAAAGTTTAATCTCGCTTCTTGTTCACGTTATGTTTTTCAGAAGTTTCAGCTTTCGTGGTCACATTATTCAGTGGTTTATGCGTGGTAAATGTAATGTCGAATTTTAAGTACTGTAATAGGTTCCGTATAAGTAATTCTAGTTACATGACTGACACACTGATAGAACCTACGTCATAAGGTGGGGAACTATATTTCACTCAGGGCTTCGTGTATGGTCACGAAAACTGAAATGTTAAAAACGGTAGAGATTGTTAAATTGAAATTATAAACGCCTCAGCGACTCCCACAAGAATGACCGTTTATATGACTTCTTCATTATAGAAGAGCAATAAGAAAAACTGAATTGAACCATGTATTGAATAAACTGGATTTCTTCAGGAAATACATAATATTTTTATAATTATTTTTATTGTCCTTATATGCAGACGGATATACGGCCCCCAGGATAGTGAGTGGATACCGTCGCTAATGGTGTCAGTAAAACAAGAGCAGAGCAAAATCACTGCATACCACTGAGTACTCTCCGAAAACCTCATTTGAGTAATGGCTTGTCGGCGTGTCATAGCACTCCGAAAACACTTGGAGGCAAGTTCATTCCAAATCCGGAGGGTGCGAGGCAGAATTAAAGATCTCTGGATACGCATTGTGGATAAACGCAGTGGTTCTAGGTAGTACGGATGTAGGTACTATGCTCCGGTGACGGGCGATACGATCATAAATACGAGATAATGGGATCATACCGAAAATTCATCAAAGCACTCCCTATGGAACATATACGCAGCCATTGACACCGCTTTCCCGATTATTCCGACAAACTTTGTTGTGACTTGTTCACCGGATTGTTCTTGCTATCCATAATAAATTCCTTAACTCTAACCGGTGTACATATCACTGCGTCCTTTCCTCAGCCTAATTTTATTATTGCGCTCTTACTGGTATAGGGACTCAATAAAAGTAGCAGTAAGGTTATCAGCTTATCAGAGCATCATAATGTGCATGCCGCTATTGAAACTGTGATATACAGTTGAAGTCTCGATTGCATCGTATAACTGCTGTTCCATCCTTATAACTGGAATGCATAACTGCTATGCGATTTTGCCACACCGCCACACTAGTGGTAGGACCACTATTTAAACGAAGTTCCAATTTTACTGTTTAGCTATTGCCACAAAATATAAAAATTGTGTGTTCCGGTCTGAAGGGGCGAGATTAGATAAACTATTCTAATTCATAATTAAAACTACTTTTACGGTTTAATCTCGCGTTTTAAATTGTCATTAGATAATTTTCAGGGACCCAGTAATTAGAGTGTGACCACGAAAACTGTAAAATTAACTGAGCTGTGTGTAAACTGTATAAAAGTATCGTGAAACGTCGGAAATAATAAAATGATGACATTAAAAAAACGTGAGATTAAACCGTAAAGGTAGTTAGTTTTTATTACGTCTCAATTCGCGAAAACCGAAGAAAGTACTTTATTCCAATTTCCACAAAATTACTCAAGGTACATTTTTTTGAATATTTACATAGTAAAAAGCGTTCGGAATTTTAGACTATTTTATTACAATTAGACCGTTTAGTCGTATTTAAGTTTGTTTTTTCAATTACATTACTTACTTAATGTATGCGTTATCTAAAATTATTATTCAATTCAAATCTTCTAAACAATATTGTACGGTATTATATAACGCTTCGACTGTAACTGACACTCAAATTATGTGATACAAAGACGAAAGCAAAGGCACGGTGTATCCTGCGCTCTGTTATTTTCGCTACCTCCTCGCAAACCTGTAATTACCTAGTTGCTTGCTTGCTGTTGACAGTTCCAATTACATTAAAAGGATCGAACCCTATTCTGTTAGTCGGCACATTGTAGATTTAACAACATATTGTTTTCAATTCACGATTGTGTGACAAATTTAATTCAATTCAAACACCTTTAGTAATTTTGATCATAGCGTACCTATTATTTTTTACCATTTTCGAAAATTGAAAATTCAAGGAAGGCTTTTGACACAGTATTACCGTAAGCAACCGACAGATAAGTAAGTAAGTAGTTTAATAATGAGGTGTATTTCGGATCATATTTCATAATACTTATATCTTTGGTCTGTACAAATGTAACAGAGGTTACATTTCTTATTTAACAAACGTAAAATGTAATAGTACCTCTTTCTGTATTTGTTCTCGTATTATGTTTACACACTTTGTTAATTCCATCTCATTGAATTTTTTAATATTATTTTAATTAGTTTTTGGCCAATATGGAAGTGTTTGCTTTACCTCATACTCGAAAGCTTAAAACGTAGTACACCAAAGCGTATTTAGGTTTAACTAAATGAACAAAATTTCAACTGGATCGAGTCAAAGACATGCGAAAGCATTGAGCACACCAACAGAGCCACAAATATTCTTTTTTACGTCATCAGGCACTAGACAGGTATAGTGAGGAAATCCAATGAAAAAAATGACAGTTTCGTCGTTTGTAAGCAAAAAAAAACTATGCTTATGCGTAAAATTGTCTCTGTCTTTTCATGACTCTAAGTGGCTTCACGAATTTGAGACAATTTACTTTGGCGCGACTAATAAATGTGCTACATCAAGCTTCTGCAAAAGTGTGAAGTTGGATTAATCTCATACGTCTGCGTTAGAATAATTTCGAACCAGATACAAACTTTTTTTTCTAGGAATAATAACAAACGAATTCGCTTCTCATTTTTTTAACGACGTATAAACTTTGATGGCGCGGCAAGAGAAAGTTTTACATCTTTTTTCTTAACAGAATCGCGTAAAACGTTTGAAACTCACTCGTGCACGTCGCCTTGTAATTTCATCCCGACAAAATTTTTATGCCTAAACTCATTTTCAGGGGATAGTCAAGTTGATAGAGTTCTTTTCATAAGGGGCAAAAACTGATCAGACTAATCAAGACGAGTGTGGAGAGCGTCAATCAGGCCACCTCGTTACCTAAACGAGCGGTAATTTTCTTTCGCTGACCGGTCGAGGTTTCAAACTAACCTAATATCTCACATCGACAGACTTCCCGAGCTCCTTATTTATTGTGTTATCTCATGTATCTTTACTTAATAATAAACTTATAAAAACAAATTCCAAACCTTCAGCAGTAGTTTTAAATACGCGCATTACAAATTAATAAAAATTTATAGTATAATGTATGTTAAAAGACTTTTGATAGTATAATGTATGCAAAGTTATGAGATTTATATGGTATTGAACAAACTATTATGCATTATATTATTATAATCTATCGGAAAAGTACGTATTACAAAATTCAGGTGAAAATAGAAAATGGAAATCAGAATGCGACAATCGTGGCGCGTGATTACTCCGTATCGTACCGAACTCCGGACTCCCGACTCTCGGCTATAATGATCGTAATAATTTGGCCGTAATCGGCTGCATGCCGCTTTGTACGCGCCTTGGGACACCGATTTGAAGCCAGCTTTACATTGCGCATCACGCGAAAACTACCAAATATTTACAGACATATCTTAATAGATTTGATACCTGACTGATGGATTACACTCAATTAGGCCGAGTTTCGTAATTAAAACAATTTGAAGATACAAGCAAGCAAAGTTATAGTGACGCGAATGATTTAGTGATCTTGTTAATGGTTTAACTTCGTCAGACTAGGCTCGGGGCGCACAGGGACCCCCTGTTAACTCGCCACGGCGTACGCTCCGGGTGTTTTCTCATAATTTATTTAACTAGATTATGTACGTGATGTCCGCAAGATTGCAGATAGAAAGGGTTCGTGAATACGTAGGTGTTAATTAACAATACGTGTTATTATATCTCGAAACTAGATTCGCAAAATTGAATTTTCTCTGACACAATCGACCTGTTTGATGTTGTTGAGTGAATTTTTCTGTATTTAATAGGATTTTTTTGATTTCTAAATTTTTTTTATTGCATATTGGGTGGAAGAGCTCACGTCCCACCTGCTGTTAAGTGGTTACCGGTGCCCATAGACATTTACAATGTAAATGCTGGCACCCACCTTGAGATATGAGTTCTAAGTTCTCAGTATCGTTACAACGGCTGCTCCACCCTTCAACTCGAAACGCACGACAGAAATAGGCAGGGTGGTGGTACCTACCCGTACGGACTCACAAGAGGTCTTAATCCCAGTAAATTTATGTCTTTTTATTAAATTTATGTCTTTTTCAAGAGATTTAATTGTTATAATTAAATGATTTCTTCTATTTCAAATTAAAGAACTTCTTCAATAGGAGTTAAAGCAAACACTATCGCATGGAAATAAGATTAGCAAACGTTATAATAGAGTCGAGCTTGCTGTATAGGTATCATGACATCATTAATACGGTAAAAATAGAAAGGAAGGCATTACTTAACCATGAAACTGCATACCGATAGGAATGTTCACGAAAGTGACATTAATACTTGAAGTTTCATCGAGTAATAAAATATATTTAACCACTAAAACTTAGTAGGCGATAAAAAAAGCAGGTCTCCGGAGTAACTAAGATCTTAGCGCTTTCACAATACACATTTAGTTTGTTTTGCCTTAAGCCGGGACATCGGATAGCGTCAGAAAGATTCCTTATATAAAACTCATTGACCCAGAGCGGGTGTAGCTCAGAACGGTGAGCGCGCGGGACACACGGACAATAATGGCGCCCATAATTTGCCCCTAATGGGCCTTACACTATCGCACTGTCAGCCCTACCAAAAATAAGCTTCTTTTGCCTAAATCTTTTCCGGGACACATGGAGATAGAGTACTATAATACTGTTTTAAATGCCAGCTGTGATGAATCGATTTAAGATAAGTTTTCAGAATAAAACATTGGCCTTCTTGTCGTAATGTGGGCAGCCCTAATGTGTCATAAATGGTCAAAAAAAGTTTATGTCTGTGAAAATATACATCAACTATTTCAAAGACTTGTTTGCTTGCAAGACATTTAAAAAAGATCCGTTATTCAGTAAGTTGTGTATTTCCGAACGACGATTATCACAACGGATAGATATTATGGAATATTAGGCAAGTCTTAACAATCTCAAGAAGAATAACTGCACCTGGTGTTAACCGGTTATCAGAGTTGTGATCACCACCAAATCCATTAGAACATCAGATCCACCACCAATAGATAGATAGGTTAAAGTCTCAATTGTATAATGGATATTTCACCTTTTTGAACCGATACGTATGTACTGCTTCGCGTCAAATATTAACAGGATTGTCGTATCTATCCGTCAAGGTTATATGCTGTGGTGGTAGAAAAATTAATGATGTACTAGTTTCATTCTAAATACCTAAAGGACCTGTTGTGAGTCCGCGCGGGTAGGTACCACCGCCCTGCCTATTTCTGCCGTGAAGCAGTAATGCGTTTCGGTTTGAAGTGTGGGGCAGCCGTTGTAGCTATACTGAGACCTTACAACTTATATCTCAAGGTGGGTGGCGCATTTACGTTGTAGATGTCTAAGGGCTCCAGTAACCACCAGGTGGGCTGTGAGCTCGTCCAACCATCTAAGCAATAAAATAAAAAAAATAACAGACCTCTCAAGAGATATTTTGTGTTGACTTGTAAATCCTATCGAAGTGAAGCCGTGGAATTGGAATTTAAAGGGGTCGGTGTTAAATATACATAGTTCGAAGTTGGGTTTTGTTAAACGAGATTAGGCCACTGTTATCTGATAATAATTCACTGGGCTCTTTGCCGTGGCTTGCATGCATATATGTTTAAAAGGCATTAAGAGATACCAGACGAAGAACTAACGGGCAGAGCTTTATTCGTTCCATATCAAGGCTGAAATTATGAAAATAAAACTTTTTTAAGTAACGATTTCGTCACATTCACATTCACATTCGGTCACAATCTGGGAAAGGCTTATTGTGTTCGTGGTTAGTAGCTTTGAAAAATTATGTTTTGTGATGATAGAGTAAAATCTAATTTTGGTTTAATATGAAATCTTATACTTCGTTTTTTTTTTATTTTTTTTTATTGCTTTTATGGCTGGACGAGCTCACGGGCCACCTGGTGTTAAGTGGTTACCGAAGCCCATAGACATCTACAACGTAAATGCCATCACCCACTTTGAGACATGAGTTCTAAGTCTCAGCTTTTACAGTATAACGGCTGAACAGCCCTTCAGACCGAATCGCATTACATATTATAATTTTGCGGGTTTGATTTTTACTATACGATGTTATTCCTTCACCGCGGAAGTCAATCGTGAACATTTGTTAAGTACGTATGTCATTGGAAAAATTGGTTCCTGCCGGCGGGATTCGAACACTGATGCATCGCTACATACGAACGCACCGGACGTCTTATCCTTTAGGCCACGACGACTTCAAAGGAAATCAAAATTCTTTAGGAAACCAAATTGAGATTTTTTTTAAATAATAGACTTTTTTATGTTTCATACTACCTACATATAATGTATTAAAACCAACCATTCTCATTTATCTGAAAATATACCGAATATAGCAGAATTGTAACACGAGGCTTAACTTAGGATTTGGTGAAAAGAAGAAATGAAAATATGCCTAGTCGAGACCGATGGAAGGTCATAGACCTAGGCTCACATGCTAACATGATGTATTATTCACTACGCTACCAGACATTTACATTTGTCAAAGTCAAATACGAATTCGTAAAATATAATATTTTATTCCTTATAGAAATGTGTGTTTGAATAAATTTCACCCATGATTTGCTATGTAACATACGAAAATTAGGTGAACAATTGGGTTAACTGCTACATTTTTCATTCTCGGTAACAACTTTTTTCTTCTCAGAATCGAATGAAATAATGGAACGATTTTTTTTTATTGCATAGGTCGGTGGACGAGCTCACAGCCCACCTACTGTTAAGTAAGTTACCGGAGCCCATAGACATCCACAACGTAAATGCCGCCACCCGCCTTGAGATATGAGTCTCAATATAGTTACAGCGGCTGCCCCACCCTTCAAACCGAAACGCATTACTGCTTCACGGCAGAAATAGGCAGGGTGGTGGTACCTACCCGGCGGACTCACAAGAGGTCCTACTACCAGTATAAATGTGGGAAACGTATATGAATTGACTTTTCTACAGACATTTTAAGATATCTTTGGTTTGGTATCTTTGGTCATATACTAGATACGATATAGTTCGCAGTGCAGAAAAAGTTAAACTGCTTATTCCCCATCATCCACGCCCAGTTGAACATAATGAAGGGTCCATTTATGCGCGTGTTTTTTCCTGTATTAATAATAATGTAATCAACTGTAACAGTAAGCATACAAGTCAACAATAGTACTGATCTAAGAAGGAAAGTAGTTGAATTTTTTTCGTGAACAACACATATAAAGCTCTTCATTTTATTAAGTTACGAATACTACTAGGGAAGTTTTACAGTCTCAGTTTTAGGTTTCTCTAAATCCTACTAAAGTCTATACTTATCTTTGGTTCATTCTAATACGATTTAGGCCCAGAATAACACCACCCCGTCTCTTTCCGCGAGAGCGAATTCAACGTAGAATCGACAACAGCGTTCCCTCAGTATTATGTATATCAATCAGTCTCTGATTCCCATAGCATAGGAATCCTAATTTGGGGCGGGATGACCGTGCGTGACTTGTTGCCGGTTATTTATTTTATTTTTTACTTATTATATACTACACACACTGCGATCAAAAACTGAAATTTACTGGTTTTAGGGCGTGTTGTAAACTGTTACTAATAGATACCACTGTCCTCTATAATTCTGCCTTGAAACAGTCATGAATTCCGCTTTGAACTGTGGGTCAGCCATTAGACAATACAATTGAGACTGTTCTTATACCATAAGGTGGACGACGGGCATTCATGCTGCGATATCTATGAGCTCCGATAACCACTTAATACCAGGTAGATCATGACCTCGTGCACCGATTTACTATACTGAGACCTTAGAACTTATATCTCAAGGTGAGTGGCGGCATTTACGTTGTAGATGTATATGGGCTCCGGTAACCTCTTAACACCGGGTGGGCTGTGAGCTCGTCCACTCATCAACGCAATAAATAAAAAATCATTTACATATCTCGAAATGAGATTGAAGTAGAGAGAGAGAGAGAGAAAAAAAATGTTTTTTTTAAATATAACAATAACTCGTAACCTTATATAAACAGTTATAATCCCGCAAATACATTTAACAATTCATTTTCACTTAATTAGACACGGAATCCCGCAATATGTTGGGGAACTAAGTACGAGGCGTGGTCAGTGGAAATGTTCTTGAAGCTCTACGGGCCTCTATCTTAATTAATCTTGAGCCTCGGCCACAGTCTTTATTACAACCTTCACGCTTGGTTTAGCAGCTTTTGGAAATCACTCGAATCGAAACATCTGCTCGAGTGATTCTATGTGACCGTTTATTTTTGTACCCTTTGAATGGCGGGCCTTAATTAATTATTGAAAAGAAAAATAACTATACGTGTATAACTATTATAGGTATTATGATATTTTTGAGTCTCGCGTATTATTACGTTATCGATTTGAAAATATGTTTTTTCTTTAGAAAGAGATATATGTTTACGGATTCTTATAACGGCTTTTCCGTCTTTCAAGTCAGAGCGAATGATTAATTTGCGGTATCATATCTCATAATGTTAAGACGATTTCGCAAAAGTTACCACATATTACCGTGTCATCTTTATGTGAACAAATATCAATATTTTGGTTTAAAAAGATTAAAAAGCTTAAGATTAGTTATATAACAGCTTTGTCAACTTAAAATTAATCAGAGCTAATGATTGCTTCGTTGCGTAGATAGGCAGGATGGTGATACGTGATGGTCATACGGCCTTACCACCGGTAATGGCTAAGATGCTAAGCGTCCGTTATTCAATACATACCTAGGTATTACTAGTGGTAGGACCTCTTCGGAGTCCGCGCGGGTAGGTACCACCACCCTGCCTATTGCAGCCGTGGAGCAGTAATGCGTTTCGGTTTGAAAGGTGGGGCAGCCGTAACCTTACTGAGACCTTAGAACTCATATTTCAAAGTGGATGGCGGCATAACGTTGTAGATGTCTACGAGCTCCATTAAACACTTAACACCAGGTGGGCTGTGAGCTCGTCCACCCATCTAAGCAATAAAAAAAACGTAGACTATAGATTGATATTATCGAAGGATCTTTAGGTGTTTTATTTTAATGTGGTGGGTGGTAATTGGTGGGTAAACGAGCTCATCCCTAATCTTAAGTTAAATGCTTGCTGCAGTCTAAAGGCAGTCGTCGCTCAACTTGAGATCTTTAGGTAAAATTAATTTGAAGTAAGCATGTTAGAATTTTTTTGTTTTGTTGCTTATATGGGTGGATGAGCGCACGGCCCATCTGGGGTTAAGTGGTTACCGGAGCCATTAACAACGTTAACAACGTAAATTCCGCCGCCCACCTTGAGATATGAGTTCTAAAGTCTCAATTTTTCAGTACAAAGGCTGCCCCACTTTTCAAACCGAAAGGCATTACTGCTTCACGGCAGAAATAGGCAGGGTGGTGGTACCTACTCGTGCGGACTCCAACGAGGTCCTACCACCAGTAATTACGCGAATTATAATTTTTAGGATTTGATTTTTTTACACGATGTTGTTCCTTCACTCACACTTAGTATTAATCTATCATAAATTAAATTGTTTATAAAAAGATTAGTATAACAAAAAAAGACATACATAACGCGACATCGAGTACCTGTTGTTTGTAAGATTGATATTATTAGGTTAATAAGTGTTTAAATATCAAGAGTTCGTTACGACGAATTATAAACCCTTGGTTCAAAAATGAACGAGGGATCGTGTTAGTTCTCACTAGAACGAAGAGATGGCGCTAGAAGCGAGCCAGCGTGTTACGTAGTTATCAAAAATAACGACAGATGCCGCTATTTTGAATTAAACGTACCTTGTACGAGTCTTCAAATATTTTTTGGTACCTACATAATATTTTGTATTTACGTTGATAAATATGACAAAAATGTAAATTATCATGATTTTTGACGTTGGCCTTTTATTTTCTTTCTTTTACTTTACAATCTCAAAGAAATCAGTTAGATATATTATGCAAGTGTTTTTTTTAGATTATAAGTAAGTCAATTTATATTTTTATCAACGGATAAAATACGGATAGTATTATAATACTACAACTTGAAAGGCATAATGACAATCGCGTGATGTATCAAAAATTCAATGCAGATGTTATTTTAAATGCATTTTAATGCATTTATTTTAAAGCACTACTTAGGTACATTTTGTATTAAATTTAACAAATGTTTATTTATATTGTTAAAAAGAAAAGTCGGTTCCTGACCCATTCGTTTGAAGATGAACTATTATAATTTCTAATTTATATGCGATACATTTGGTGTTATGCTTCAAAAGTTGTTTTAGGGGACAAGTATGGCATTCTGCCGAGTGGCCCTCTGACACTGGCTGTCAATATCGGGCCCTTGTTGAGAAACTTTTCAAAATTGGAATTCCAAAGTTCTAAGAGACGTGCCGGCTCGCGTCGCGTTGCCTAACGCTCCATCTCTCAAAGGAAATTCGCTAACGGGCCATGTATTTACGTAGAAATAGAATAATCTGTGGTGTACATTACTGCATTTATTAAGCGTTACATTGATAAATACAAAAAAAACCGAAAACTTTTGCTCGTGTGCGTGAATCTAATATTTTGTTTGAATTTTAAATTCGGATGTTTTTCGGATGTTTCGGATGTGATCGAATTATTTATTTTGAATGTTCAAATAATAACGATAGGGATCAAAATAAAAAAAAAGTACAAAATATCCGCGTCTTCTAAAATAGCCTAACTCCATCCCATCCACAAACACTATTATAGCCTGCAGCTCTAGTACTAGAAGCAGGCTTAGGGACTCTGGTAGCCGTACTTATCCAACTTGGCAAAGTGTTCGACGTCTAACCTAACGCTGAATGTCTCGCCGGATCTTTTCAGCGGGTCGCCATTCCGATCCGGTAATAGTGCATTCGCGAAGTAGCTGCTCTTGAGCTGTTAAGTCAGCTGTTGGTAAATCCTACCACTCCTGGCTGAACCCGTACTCGCCCACCTGTCCTGGTTAAGCTATAAGGACCGCCGGGCCACGAATAATTCTTTTTTCATAAAAAAAAAAACATCACTATTTATTGTACTGACATCATTAATTATTATTTATCGTATTGTGTTTAAAGATTTCATTAGGAGATTAAACGGCAAAAAGAAATTCAAAGAGTCACTAAGCTAACGTTGGGAAACTTTATTAGACAGGGGAAATGAGTTTAAGTTGCATTGCGAGGATTAAACGCAACCCAATTAAACGAAGCACGGGAGTCCGTGCCTGCCTCGACTCGATATCAGATTAACTCCCCGCCACTGGATTACATTAGTGGACGTCATACTATGTTATATATTAGCTAATATGCATCCAATTATATGACTGCGCCGTTCAATAGCTATGCAGATTAGATCTGTCAACGTATTAACATCACGGACTGTCTAGTTATCGCAATGACATATACATACTATATATAATGTCATGCTGATATTATGAACGTAATACCGGTAATGGTATATACTAATACAAAATTACATAAAAATCAATTTAAGATTATCGATTTTTTTGTTTACTTGGTTGCATGGGTACAAAGTGATTTTGTTTAAAGGTTGAAGGTGTTGGACGTTCATAGGAATTTCCAGGCAGGATACTTTTGAGACAAGACTTCGAACCTATCTATTACTTATATGTAAAGTCATTTGATGGCACTAGAATTAAGATTATACTGCTCTTCAAATTTGTGGAATTGTTGCGAAAATGTATTGCGAATGACTTACCAAAGCTGAGTTGCTAGTGAGAAAGAATAATCGAACAGTTTTTTTTTTAAATTTTTAACCAATTGACGAGCTCTCGTCTCTACTGGTGATACCAATAAAACTTGCACTCAGGCGACAAACTTGAGGTCTTAATTGAATAATCTACGTGGAATGATTTGTAATGTATGTACTGCTGCCACGGAAATCCGTTCGAGCTAGCACATCCCGAATTTCTGTGAAAAGTACCGCTTGATGAAGTCCATTCCGTGACGTCTTTAGTAGAACATTTTGTTTTGCGCTCGCTTATCAGAGCGGTTTTATCCGGTCATCGTTCTCGTCGAACCCGTCGCTTGCGACGAAGGACTCGACGAGTAAATTAACCCACAGATACAGCCCATTGAGTTTCTCACCGGATTATTTTAGTGGGTCGCGTTTCCGATCAGGTGGTAGATTCTGCGAAGCACGGCTCTTGCTAGGGTTCGTGTTAACAATGTCGTCAGGTTTGAGCCCCGTGAGCTCACCTACAAGCTCGGCGAATCTAGAATAACCCCTTGAGGTTACTAGAATAGGTAGAAATAAAAAAAAAAGCGGTTTTCACATTGGAGCGCTTCGAATTAGTAACGAGTCAATTAATTACTGAATGATAATTGAAAACCGCGTTTTACGGAAACGAATTAACCGCTGTCGCTTACTATTTAAACTGCTATCGAATATCGCAATATAGAATTGTCATAAATTAATTAATTCCAAATTCTGGATAGCGTCCATCTGTCTCGGTTGATACAATAAGCGTCACGGACGCACTGTTGTCTGTCAATTTGCGCATTCCCTCGAATGTTCCATTATGTCTTGATTTACATACTTAGAAAATAGGTATATTAATAACAATTGAATTGAATTGCAATTCACATCACGAACTCGGATTTCGATTAATATCCCCTTCTTGGACAGAAAATCTAACAATTTTCCTATTGATTCCTATGAATATGTGATCATACACTTACATGTTTTTCTATAGGTACCCAAACTGGGGTATTTATGCATTGGAGGAAAATAATGAAAATAAAAATGGAGTAACTAAAAAAAATGATCAGGTGAATAAGTTATTTTTAGGATCATTTTGCATCTGACCGTTTGTTTATTCGCATACATCTTTTTTTTTAGGATTGTAGGATTACTGGAGACCTGACGCCTTTCTAGTTTCACCAGGACAGGTAATGTCTGGAACTACTGAACTGATTTTAATGTAGTTTTCACAAATAGCCAGGTTTTGAAGTCGTCATGGTCTAAAGGATAAGACGTCCGGTGCCTTCGTATCAAGCGATCCGAATACGCTGGTGCTTAAATCCCGTAGGCAGGTGCCAATTTTTATAATAAAAAGATGTTACTTAACAGATGTTCACGGATGACTTCCACGATGGGCTCCGGTAGCCACTTAATCTGGTGGGCCGTGAACTCGTTCACGAATCTAAGCATTAAAAAAATACTGTTACGTCAGAAGTCCGAAGTTAGATTGCAAATAATGTTAGTAATACGAAATTAATTCCCTCTGTTACGTTTCGCCCAAACTATTTAACTATTTTGACGAAATTCAATATGGTAACGGTTCGAACTCTAGAAAAATATAATATGTATACTACCTTTCATTTCACTGCCGAGCACGGCTCTCCACGCCACATAAAGTGTAGTCCGCGTAGTCGAAGTTCCTGGTGGAACGCTAGTTATGAAATTCAATAGTAAATAAATGCTCTTTGAACTTATTCGAATATAAATTTTCAATGATTTATTGAAATAAGCTAGAGGAAATTGCCTGCTTCGTCCAAATCAGCAACTAATGGTATAAAATGTAGTTCCTACGCTACGCTAACGCCACAGTCGCCTGTAAAATATATTGTCTATAGAAAAAAGAAAGTGTTATCTACTCTACGAAACGCGAATTATCATTCATTCATCACGAGATCTTCGAAGCTATCCGTTTCATAGAATTTAAATTTAGCACAAAAACTTTGCCATTTAGGCGCTTACTAAGAACGCGTTTTACATGAATACTATTCAAAGTGAATTTTTAATCTACATTCGCATACGTAATAGTAACGGATCAGGTTAACATAAGTGTATTATCTATGATACATAACAAATGCTGATGGCATGGTTACCATGGGGTAACCGTTCCTATATATGTATAGGACTGGAAGTGACACAAGCATGTCTTTATCTACGGAAAATGAAATGCGTTTCATTCGTTCATTTCATGCATTCACTTTATTCACTCAAATTCTTTCTGATTAACAAATTTAACGCAGACGAAACTGCGGGGCACGTCTATTAGGTGAATACAAACACAATATAGACACTCACAGCAATTGTTTAAATGTTTACCGGCTTCAGAATCGATAGCGCTAGTTGTGGATTACGTTGTGCTCTATACGCAGCTAATCGCAATAAAAGCTTTAATCAATTAAAATGTTTGCGTTTTGCAATCGATACATAAGCCGATCCAATGGTATTTGTTATGAAAAAAAAAACGTTATAATATTATGAGAGTGCACGTTTATTTTTGATGGAATTTAATACATAACAAGGCAATTTCCGATACGCTCTAATATGTTTCTGTTATTAGTTAATAAGTACCTAATTAGCAAGAATGAGGTTCGATGTGCAGTAGATAATAATAGGTACTGGTGATAGGAGGTAGGTAGGTGGAGGTGGTAGGGCCTCTTGTGAGTCCGCCCGGGTAGGTACCACCACCCTGCCTATTTCTGCCGTGAAGCAGTAATGCGTTTCGTTTCGAAGGGTGGGGCAGCCGTTGTAACTACCTAGTCAGGTCATAAGTATTGTCACACAGTAAAAACTTTTCTTTTAGAATGCTGGCCACAAAAAAGTTTATTGAATTCGAATTTCGAATTGTTCATGAAAATAAAAATGTATACTTTTAGAATTTTTACTCATTTTTAAATATGGAGTGGACGCTTAAAGAAGATCGTGTTGCAGTTATTGCGTTGCATCGTTGCGGTTACGCGCCAATTCAAATTTTTAACATACTGAAAAATTTTAATATAACCAAAAGATTCGTTTATCGTACCATCAAACGATACAATGAAGACTCTAGTGTAGATGACAGGTCAAGAAGTGGTCGCCCTCGGTCTGTTAGGACTCCAGCAGTGATAAAAGCTGTGAAGGCGCGAATTCAAAGAAATCCCAAACGTAAGCAGAAACTGTTGGCCCTTCAGATGGGGTTAAGCAGAACCACGGTGAAAAGGGTGTTAAATGAAGACTTAGGGCTTCGGACATATCGAAAAAAAACAGGTCATCGTTTGAATGCTCGTCTAATGGACCTGAGACTGAAGAAATGCCGCGCTTTTTTGAAGCGGTCCGCGGGAAAAAAATATCGGGAAATTCTTTTTTCGGATGAAAAAATTTTTACCGTAGAAGAGAGCTACAACAAACAAAATGATAAGGTGTACGCACACAGTAGTGAAGAAGCGAGCAACCGTATTTCGCGTGTCCAACGAGGTCATTTTCCATCCTCGCTCATGGTATGGTTGGGAGTTTCTTATTGGGGCTTAACAGAGGTACATTTTTGTGAGAAAGGTGTAAAAACGAATGCAGTTGTGTATCAAAATACAGTCCTGACGAACCTTGTGGAACCTGTTTCTCATACCATGTTCAATAACAGGCACTGGGTATTCCAACAAGATTCGGCGCCAGCTCATAGAGCGAAGAGCACACAAGACTGGCTGGCGGCGCGTGAAATCGACTTCATCCGGCACGAAGACTGGCCCTCCTCCAGACCAGATTTGAATCCGTTAGATTACAAGATATGGCAACACTTGGAGGAAAAGGCGTCCTCAAAGCCTCATCCCAATTTGGAGTCACTCAAGACATCCTTGATTAAGGCAGCCGCCGATATTGACATGGACCTCGTTCGTGCTGCGATAGAAGACTGGCCGCGCAGATTGAAGGCCTGTATTCAAAATCACGGAGGTTATTTTGAATAAACTTTAGTGTCATAAGAATCTATGTTTTGTTAAGTTCATTTTGGTGTATGAATGGTTACATAATGAATAAACTTGTTTCAATTATTTTACATTAAACATGTGACAGAATTTATGACCTGACTAGGTATACTGAGACCTTAGAATTTAGATTGTATTTGTAAATGTATATGGGCTCCAGTAACCACTTAACAACTATGTGGGCTGTGAGCTCGTCCACCCATGTAAGCAATAAAAAAAGGTAGAACACAAGACAGTCTGCAATACGTGTAATTATCTTTGTTCCTGTTTTTAGTAATGTCTTGCTAGAATATTAAATTAAAATATAAGAGAAAATTACATGATAATGATCTATCTGTCTGACTCTCTAGACTATACTTCTCAGTACATGATCTGTGCAACTATATTAAAATTAATTAATTTTCCGTCCACGGTAAACAATAACTTCCCTTATTTTTTAATAAAAGCTAAAGCATGCATGCGTTTTATGTTAAATCCATTTAGTGAAATGATGGTTAGAAAGAAAACTTTATTGTGATAAGATAAAGCATAAAGCTAAGACCATTATTCTAGCATATCGGTTATGAAATTGCCAAGCGAGAGATAATAATGATCAAAACAATTTAAGGTAAACGTATAATAACTAACAATTTTTGTTAAGTTATTATAAAATAGGTTTATATGTGGGGAGTGTTATTTTTATTACGTTTTTTTCAGTTTGTGTTTTTGAATATTTATTTTGTTTGAGCCTGTTGCAGTGGCAACATTCTACCTAGTCAGGTCATAAATTCTTTCACATGTTTAATGTAAAATAATTGAAACAAGTTTATTCATTATGTAACCATTCATATACCAAAATGAACTTAACAAAACATAGATTCTTATGACACTAAAGTATATTCAAAATGACCTCCGCGATTTTGAATACAGGCCTTCAACCTGCGCGGCTAGTCGTCTATCGCAGCACGAACGAGGTCCATGTCAATATCGGCGGCTGCCTTAATCAAGGATGTCTTGAGTGACTCCAAATTGGGAGGAGGCTTTGGGCACGCCTTTTCCTCCAAGTGTTGCCATATCTTGTAATCTAACGGATTCAAATCTGGACTGGAGGAGGGCCAGTCTTCGTGCTGGATGAAGTCGATTTCGCGCGCCGCCAGCCAGTCTTGTGTGCTCTTCGCTCTATGAGCTGGCGCCGAATCTTGTTGGAATACCCAGTGCCTGTTATTGAACATGGTATGAGAAACAGGTTCCACAAGGTTCGTCAGGACTGTATTTTGATACACAACTGCATTCGTTTTTACACCTTTCTCACAAAAATGTACCTCTGTTAAGCCCCAATAAGAAACTCCCAACCATACCATGAGCGAGGATGGAAAATGACCTCGTTGGACACGCGGAATACGGTTGCTCGCTTCTTCACTACTGTGTGCGTACACCTTATCATTTTGTTTGTTGTAGCTCTCTTCTACGGTAAACATTTTTTCATCCGAAAAAAGAATTTCGCGATATTTTTTTCCCGCGTACCGCTTCAACAAAGCGCGGCATCTCTTCAGTCTCAGGTCCATTAGACGAGCATTCAAACGATGTCCTGTTTTTCTTCGATATGCCCGAAGCCCTAAGTCTTCATTTAACACCCTTTTCACCGTGGTTCTGCTTAACTCCATCAGAAGGGCCAACAGTTTCTGCTTACGTTTGGGATTTCTTTGAATTCGCGCCTTCACAGCTTTTATCACTGCTGGAGTCCTAACAGACCGAGGGCGACCACTTCTTGACCTGTCATCTACACTAGAGTCTTCATTGTATCGTTTGATGGTACGATAAACGAATCTTTTGGATAGATTAAAAATTTTCAGTATGTTAAAAATTTGAATTGGCGCGTAACCGCAACGATGCAACGCAATAACTGTAACACGGTCTTCTTTAAGCGTCCACTCCATATTTAAAAATGAGTAAAATTCTTAAAGTATACATTTTTATTTTCATGAACAATTCGAAATTCGAATTCAATAAACTTTTTTGTGGCCAGCATTCTAAAAGAAAAGTTTTTACTGTGTGACAATACTTATGACCTGACTAGTTATTAGGTTCAGAAAGAGATAGCAGTTTAAGGTTAGAGAGGGTATGAAAAAAGGAAAAAGTTTTAGAAAAACGTGTACGAAGTGATTGTGAAGTAAAATAAAGAATTTCGCTATATTCATCCCGCTTTTACTCATGAACGTTCCTACATATATATAACTCCGTCTATTTTTTCTATTCAGACAAGAACGCTTGACTACTTTGAAGTAGAATCTATACAGGTAGAATTGTAGGTACATAATACGCCCTACCACTACCAAAATTTTAGTGGCTAATTCAATTAGCGGCTATAAAGTATATGTCGGGCCCATCATGGGACTATGGTGGTGGGATAGACCATAATCGATCGACGTTCGGTCGTCCAAACTTGGTCACATAAAGGTCACACAAATTTGTATAAAGTTACACAAAGTGCAGCGTATTCTGCAAACAGGGTTGCAGCATCAGGCTACGAACCCATGCCACACGTGACGAGATTGTCTGATGCCGAACTAAATCGCGGTTAAGCGTTGAAAATTCGATCACGTTGCGAATGGATTGTGTTTCGAAATCTTCTGATATAGATACTCGAATAGTCAATAACTTTTATTCGTTTACAAAATCGATCGAGGTATTTAACATAATAATATGTTAATGTTACGCTGTCTGTCTTTCCTACAAGTTTACTCAACGAAATTTCGACAAGCAATTAGTATTGTTGTTTAGTGTAACTAAATTACCGACTTCTGAGAAAGCCTTTAAATATTTTTGAATAGTGTAATCGGAACTTCGAGTTTCCGTTGGCTTTAACGTGTATCACATCAAACAAAGGGTACAATATCTCACCTTAACGGTAAACGATACAGTTTGAACATCAGATAGAACACATTCAGCTTAAGGGCCAGGGAATCTTACAGAATTATGGTATGTTCGGTAATTAAAATAAGATATAGATAATGAGAAAAGAATATATGAAATCAAGGTGAGCTTAATTTATTATTATAGTTCCTTAATTCATCCGTAATTATAATATCTTGTACTTACCTAGATTATATTAATTCATCCCCCTAAGTCGTAAAAAGTGTTCTAAGTTCTGTTCTCCATACGAGTTGGTGACACTAGCCTGCTGATTGTCTGCCTAATATAGTAATTATTACAACGTGATAATATTCCCAGAAATGTTCACAACACTGCATCTATGGATTCTGTAACCCAATTAGGCTTTTAGCCTTTATCTAAGTTAATAAAGAAAATCTTTTACATATGATTAAAACATACGAAGACACACATAAGTTACTGGAATTAATAAATTGGTTTACCGTTTCTGCAGTTCCTTTTTTTTATTGCATAGATGGATGGACGAGCTCACAGCCCACCTGCTGTTAAGTGGTTACTGGAGCCCATAGACATCCACAACGTAAATGCGCCACCCACCTTGAGATATAAGTTCTAAGGTCTCAGTATAATTACAACGGCTACCCTACCCTTCAAACCGAAACGAATTACTGCTTCACGGCAGAAATAGGCAGGGTGGTGGTACCTACCCGTGCGGACTCACAAGAGGTCCTACCATCAGTAGTACCTTGATATTTTACCAGAGATCAGATTTAAAAGACGAAACATATTGTCTTTAAAAAAGTATTCTTATACATTTTCAGTTTCAACTTTTATTAACGAAGCGTCCTTAAGAGAGATCTCAAGTAAACAATGTTGTTAATGCTTCATATAATGAGGGTAAATAACGAGTAAAAACTGAAACAGACGGGCGTCTGTAAAGGAAGCGGCGTATTTATTAACGCTGCGACACAGCCGGGTAAACAGGGAATCTACTTTATATTAAACCGAGCGGTCCATCAGATGCGCTATTAGCCTGCGTCGACATACAGATCTCGTTAAAACTTATATCGTAGACAGGGCAGTGATTACTCTATTTAGTTTATCAAATAAATTAAAGAAGATTTGTGTTTTATTTTTGTATTCTTTAGGTTGATTTTGCGTTTTGTAATACTTGAAAATTACATTAATGTGAAAAGTGATTGGGATATGTATAAGTTTTGCTAAAACACCTACTGCATTCGTTTAAAGCGTTGACATTTGTTATAATGGCACGAAGCATATTTCAAGAATGACGATCAAAACTTATACCTTAATTGGAGTACTTCTGTAGTACCAGAGCAGATATCATCCCTAGTACTTGCAACTATTGAATTTATAGACAGCTTGTTTTCAAAAATTATTTTACCATGTGCGTAATGAACTCCTCTCTATAGCATTTCCTGAGAGCTATAATGCATTTTTTCAAAGGAGTTTTAAGGAAAGCTATCTATTTATAAGCAGCGGCTTGGCCATTCCCCTGGCTTTGCTAATGGTTGCTTATGCTAATGGTTGCTTATCCTAGTTTTATTGAGTCCCGACACGAGGTCGTATTATTCGCAGATGATACATCTTTATTATTTAAAATTAAACGACAATTACAAGTCTATGACGAAGTGAATGATGCGATTTCGTGTGTGGTTCATTGGTTCCGTATCAATAACCTATTATTGAATAGTAAGAAAACGAAATGTATTAAATTTACTTTAAAATGTATTAGATCATCTTTAAATGTGAGACAAGTAGATAGTAATGTAATTGTTTCTGAGGAATCATTGGAGCTTGTTGAGTCAACCGTATTTCTTGGTATAACAGTGGACTCCAAACTGCAGTGGGGACCTCATATTCATAAATTGGCGAGTAAGCTTAGCTCTGCAGCATACGCAGTAAAAAAAATTAGAATGTTAACAAATGCGGACACGGCTCGTTTAGTTTACTTTAGTTACTTCCACAGTGTCATGTACTATGGCATTTTGCTATGGGGCAATGCGGCCGATGTAGAAATGATATTTATTCTGCAGAAAAGAGCTATACGTGCTATTTATAACATGCACTCAAGGGAATCCCTGAGGGAAAAATTTAAAGAAATTAAAGTTCTCACTATGCCATCCCAGTACATCTTTGAAAATTTGATGTATGTTCGTAAACATATTGAGGAGTTTCCTAAGATGTCGGACATACATAATAGAAATACTAGGAACAAACACAAGCTTGTTGTGCCGATGAGTAGGTTACATAAGATACGAAATTCATTCGGGTGTTTGTCTGTGCGCCTGTACAACAAAATCCCACAAGATGTTCAGAACCTACATATACATAGGTTTAAGAAAACTATTAAAGAACATCTGTGCAATAAAGCTTACTATAAAGTCAATGATTATCTAGAAGATTGCACAAAGTGGGAATGAGTTGCTCGCTCCGGGAATTTCAATATTGTAAAATTGTTATGTTATAATTACTTATTGTAATATGAATATTTAAAAAAAAAAATATTTAAAATAAAAATCTAATATTTAAAAAAAAAAAAAAAAAACATGCCCGCTGAGTTTCTTGCCAATTCTTCTCAGGACGGAGGCTAATTCTTGTGAATTGGCGGTAATTCTTTTGACGTTCAACAAGTATGTACTTTCATTTATGTTGAATAAAACTTTTTTGATTTGATTTGATTTGATTTGATTTGACTTAGATGGGCCGTATGCTCATCTGTGTTCTAAGAAAAGAAAAAAACCCAACTTTTTATAAGGAATAAAGTAGGTAGGTACTTAGCGCGTATTGATTTTTGACTTCCACGATGAAGAAAAACAAGTGTGATTAAATAAAACCTGCATTGTAATGATTTTATGAACTTTTTAATGGAAAATGTACTTATTTAAATTTCCAAGTTTCATTGATTTCATTAAATTAAAATCTGTGCAAACTTCTTAAGATTCCGAGGTGTCAGTAATAAAATAGGTGAAAAGTCGTTAATAATATGCTCAGTGACACGGACAAATAATAAATTCGTACGAAAAAGAAACGTAACAAGCTAACTTTGAACAAAATTTGTAATATTCATAAGCTGTGAACACAGCAGAAAGTATTCCTGTCCAAAAGTTTGTTCAAACATATTTTTTTATTAAATTTCTGTTGTCTAAATTGTTTCTATGTCTATGGAATGTCGGCGAATCTCTAATGAAACCGCCTCTGTTTATTCTGCCGATACGAAATGAGAAATGAGTGCAGTAAACCTTAACAATTGCTCGTACCGCACTCGGGGTCTCATGTTTCATGTAATTAAAATTATTAATTAATTTCTGATTAAATAATTAACGAATGTCCAGGAATCACGAGAATATAATGTATTCCATAAAATATGTTTTTCGCTTCCTGAATAATTCATTAAGTAAATTTAAAGCAGATACAAATATTCTCCAAAATACGAAACTCATACAATTCAATAGTCTATAAATAAGTTAATTTAAGTATAGAACAGAACTTTTGCACTGAAAATGCCCTTAATATTATCAAAAATAAATAATAGTTTAAAAAAACTAACAAAATACGCTTTTATAGAAATCCAACTAAAAAATAGATTTTTTTTTAAATAAATTTGATGTTGAATTATTGAATTTGATAAATTTGAATTTTTGATTTCTATAAAAGCGCATTTTGTTAGTTTCTTTAATCTATTATTTATTTTTTAGTCGAATTTTAATTTTTCCGTTATTTTTTTTTACATTTTTTTAAATTTTGGATTTCATCGGTTCTTAATAAGTATACCAGATTTCGAGTTAATCCGACGTTTTGAAGGGGGTCAAAATCATGTTCAAAGATTCCGTTACAAACATACATACGTCTGAAGCTAATAAAAGTGTATTAAAAATAGTAGCTACTGTAGCGCAGATGGGAGATAGTGGCATAAGGCAATAGAGCATATTAAGCTTCTAGTAAATAGTATAAAGATTGAGTACAAAGTTTGAGGCGGGAACGCAGAGCGAGCGGCGTCGCGGCACAATCCTATGGATTAGTACCGTAACACGCACGCCGTTTGCTCCTGCCAACTTCCTATTTATGTCGGTTCGCTTAACAAACGACTTGTAGGCTCTTTATTACAGTTGTTCTTTTCAGCTCACGAGCTTGTTACCGGCGATCGGTTCATTGTATTTGTTATCGGCAATACCGTCAACAAATAGCGTTTGTTTGTGATACATTTTGTTAGACGTGGCATGAAAATTGTTTTTATAATACGAAACAGGAAATATGAGAATAAAGGTTATAAAGTTTATGGAAAATTTTACAATTCGGAAAATAGTACTTGAGAAAAATTATATTTAGGTTTTATAACGGAAAATTGTGTGTAGTGATCATAGAAAATATTTCAAAATATGTTTTTATTTTTTATTGCTTAGATGGGTAGACGAGCTCACAGCCCACCTGGTTAAGTGGTTACTGGAGCCCATAGACATCCACAACGTAAATGCGCCACCCACTTTGAGATATAAGTTCTAAGGTCTCAAGTATAGTTACAACGGCTGCCCCACCCTACAAACCGAAACGCATTACTGCTTCACGGCAGAAATAGGTAGGGTGGTGGTACCCATCCGCGCGGACTCACAAGAGGTCCTACCACCAGTAATTACGCAAATTATAATTTTGCGGGTTTGATTTTTATTACACGATGTTATTCCTTCACCGTGGAAGTCAATCGTGAACATTTGTTAAGTACGTATTTAATTAGAAAAATTGGTACCCGCCTGCGGGATTCGAACACCGTTGCATCGCTATATACGAATGCGCCGGACGTCCTATCCTTTAGGCCACGACGACTTCCAAAAATCCGATGTTACAACAAAATTGTGATCTGTTTGTTACAGATGTGCTAACATAATGGCATGAGCACAACAATGGAGCGGCCAGGGCGACGCACGAAGACTGGCTCACTGAGCGGTTTATCGGGCGGAGTGCCAAGCTCGTGCGGCGTGCGGCGCCAGCGGTCGCTCGAGTGGGGCGGTGACCGCTACAGCAGTAGTGACGAGGACCGCCCGCCGCAGCCGCCGCCGCTCGCAGACAGAGTCTTCGCTTCGCTTTTAGCACAGGCCACGCAACAGTTTGACGGTAAATAGTCTATATAGAAACAACATTACAAAAAAAAATCTTTAGGCCTTTTTACATTTTGTAGGCAGCGGCTTGGCTCTGCCCCTGGCATTGCTGTAGTCCATGGGCGATGGTAACCACTCACCATCAGGTGGGCCGTATGCTCGTCTGCCTACAAGGGCGATAAAAAATAAATAAATAAAACACGTCTATCTCTGCGTATGTAGTATATTGTAGATGTCTATGGGCTTCAGTAACCACTTAACACCAGGTGGGGTGTGAGCTCGTCCACCCATCTAAGTAATAAAAAAAAGCATTAGGTTTAAGCAAATCTAGTACTAATTTCAATCGTGTATTAACTATAAATCTTGAATTACCGTTTGGTCGTATTATTCAAATGCTTTAGTTTTAAAAGCGCTTATAAAATCGTATGATCACAAAATGTATTTCATTTTATAAGCACATGATTATTGAAAACAATTAGCATACTGTAGTTATAGAAAGAAAAGTTCAATATGAAAATGCAAGTATTAACAGAAATAAACCTTCGCCTTTAAAACGATTTGTCGTAGATGTAGCTCTACGCTCTACGGCGTAGCGGTATTGGCGACAAAGTTATTTGCCGAGTGACATGGTCGAAGGTCCACATTGTGTCTTAACAAGTGGCATCATTAGTGGCACTCTGAGGAGGGGTATGTAAGGGGAGGGGGGACCAATTGATGGGGGAGCACCCTGCGGTGAGGCAAACTTTACACGCAATCCCTACGTAGCTTTGGCCGTCTGTGCCTTGATGAACTCATAGAGAATGCATAATTTCACGGGATTCAGGATTGCTTTTCGTTAACCCCATAAATATGCATTAGGAAAATATTTTATTAAACATTTACTTTCACTATAAATTTGGGAAAATTTTACATGAAGATTTGTAGTAATAAATGAAATTTGTTTTCCAAAATATACGTTAATGTGTCTCGTTAAGGATAAATTGAAAATGTGCCAAAATTTATCTGAAAAATCACATGTCACATTTTTTTTTGCGTAAACACGAATTTGTTCAAACAGCAAATCCATACATACACAGTCGTAGGATGTGTGATTAAGCAAACAAATGATTTTCATTAAATGCATTCCACTTACATTCGAGTAGAGTTTTGTATTTTCTCGGCATGCACAAAGTATATCTAGCATTCAACGAGGCAATATTATCATAAAGGCTCGTGTTATTGCGCCACAGATATTGCTCGCTTAGTTTTCTTTGCCTCACTCCATATTATAACAACAATAGCGTTATCTTTCGTCCTGTGAACCGTTTCTAAGTAGCTCTATTAGACGCATCCGTTTTATCCTCCGACCACGGCCCCTTGTTCAGTTCATCCTTTTATTTCTGTCTCTTACGTAGGCTTTTGTTTGTTTTGTTGAGGGATCTTTTTCATTCACTTTCAAACGTTTATTAATTTTTCTAAAAGGATATTGGAAATGTTAATAGACAGTCTGATTGGAGAAGTGGCATCTTATCTTAATGCCTTTATTTGTGTAGACATACGAAAGAAGAACACTCAAATCCTGTAGGTAATATTTCTGTAACAAAGACATTAACTCGGACAAGGGTCTTTAATCACTATATTCATGTAATATCTTTTTAGTACGAATATTACGAGAGAGACGAGTATGAAAGAGATAGAATTTTGAATATATTTCACTTCCCAAAATAATGGAATGTATTCTAAAGCCGAAACTCCATAGTCAAGTTATTGTTTGAGATATTATTTCTAAAGTATACTTTGGATGAACTACTTTGTATCGTTATCTTGTTTTTAGTTTCCTCTAACGATATCTTAGTTATTTATTAACGTTAAAGTCGTAAAAAATCGGGACATGCCATGTGTCAACTGTGAATGATAAAGTAAAATATACCTATAATTATCATTAAAATCAGCTTAAGTGCCCTTCTCTTTATGTTTATGTTTCATGTTGAATGCTATTGATAACAGCTACATTGTTGAGTATTTTTAGCATCAATCCATTGGAATTTTCAATACACAGAAGCGATTCGGATATTTCAGATGTTTTCATGTTTTCATCATGTGAATTCTGGGGTATTTTAATGGGCGATTTGCGGTATGTTTTTTATTGATTATTTCGTTGTGTAAGTACGACAGATATATCATTTAATTAAGTGGACATAAGTCACTTCAACGGGTCATGATGAAGCTATTAGAAATTATGAAGAAACTATGCTCTTCATTCCAAATAAAAGAGTAAATTACCGAAGATAGCAGAGGGAAGGTAATTTTAAAGTTTGTTAGTACAAAGAATAAATTTTCTCTGAAAATGCACTCCAAGGACATACATCCAATAGGTGTAAAAAGGTACAATTTGTCCCATTTCGACATTCTCCTAGAAGAACACGTGGGTGAGTATTTTCGGTGAAGTTATAACACTGTGATGTTAATAGTTATGTACATATGCGCCCATAGACATCTACAACGTAAGTTCCACTGCCCAGCTTGAGACATGAGTTCTAAGTCTCAGCTTTTACAATATAACGGCTGCCCCGCCCTTCAGATCGAAACGCATTACATATTATAATTTTGCGGGTTTGATTTTTACTACACGATGTTATTCCTTCACCGTGGAAATCAATCGTGAACATTTGTTAAGTACGTATTTCATTAGAAAAATTGGTACTTGCAGCGGGATTCGAACACCGTTGCATCGCTGGATACGAATGCACCGGACGTCTGATCCTTTAGGCCACAACGACTTCGTAATAAGCACTAAGATTATAGACATAATAAGCACACAGTCAAAGAACAAACAAACCTGTTCATCACACAATGTTTACCCGATATGAAACTCGAACACACGACCCTACTAACTACTGCACCGCCGAGTCAGTTTTTCTTGGTAAAAACAGATTTAAAAGATGTCCATGAACGTTTATATGGAAGGATGCCATATTTCTAGCACGAAGCGTTTGTATGTTCTTATTTGAAGGGCAGGATAATGACTGTTGCGATATTCGGAATTTTAACTTTCTCAAGGAGACTATGAGCATCGCTAACCACTTAACAACAAACAAGTGAGCTCGTGGGTCGAAATACAATGAAAAGTTGTTATATGTAAAGCACACTCAATTACCGACGGGAACCTACTTTTTAGGTACATTGTATACACAGTGTATCCATAAATTTAGCGGTAGGCAGCGGCTTGGTTCTGCCCCTGGCATTGCTGAAGTCCATGGGCAACGGTAACCACTCACCATCAGGTGGGCCGTATGCTCGTCTGCCTACAAGGGCAATAAAAAAAAAAAAAAAAAATACGGTTACAATAAAAAATACCAATAACATTACATTACCTTTCAATTTAGAATATGTCATTTTCATATGAAAATTTATTGTTTTATCAATTTCGTACCGATCTTTGTTAATATTATTGTGATACTAAAATGATGTGGGTGGTAAAATGAACCGAATTACCATTATAGCATTACACAAAGTAGGCATGAAGCCAAGTGCAATTTATGAAACTCCGCTTGCTATTAGACGTATGTATGTTTCTGTATCAGGCCATTGATATAAGACATACATTAAATACACTGTTTTAGACAGAATCAATGACAGAAAAAAACTTCTTACTCTTAATATAGTATTCGTAGTAAAATGCGATCATGCTTTCCTTCCCACTTCGATAAAGCGGCACGACATGAGAACCCTTTCATCGTGGCCGCCGGTAGCTACATTCCCGATCCTGCGGACAGAATGGAAAGCAGTCGACGTCGCCCCAAACACGTCATTTCGGATCCTCCCGATCCACTAACGGTGCATTTAGGTACCTCAAGCACTGAGTATTGTTCTCGTCGAACCCGTCGCTTGCGACGAAGGGCTCGTCGAGTAAATTAACCCTCAGACACAGCCCACTGAGTTTTTCGCCGGATCTTCTCAGCGGGTCGCGTTTCCAATCCGGTGGTAGATTCTGCGAAGCACGGCTCTTGCTAGGGTTTGTGTTAGCAACGTCGCCAGGTTTGAGCCCGTGAGCTCACCTACTAGTCAAGGCTACGCTGATATAGCCTCTCAAGGCTCTCAGCTTACGTAGGAAAAAAAAAGCTTTCCTTCAAAGAAAGAATCCAAAGAAATCTTTTTAAAAGGAAATGTTTTATCTAGTGAAACAAACGTTGTATTTAGAAACAATTCACATATTTTAAGAGATGACTTAAAAGTCACAGCTTAAATCCTGTTATTATTATATTTTGTCGTGCGCTAAGAGATGGTAAAAAAAAGAATATAGTTTTAAAATTAAAACAACCACACAAGTTCTTAGACAGTGAACAAAAGAAAGGCACTGTAAAATATATTTGGTTGGGGTGTTAGCTATATAATAAAATAAATCAAATTAAATCGTAAATGGAGTTCTCTTACTTCTACAAGAGCGTTGCATTGAAAGTAATGAACCCAACAAACAGGAGTAGATAAGTACGAGGGAATCTATGGCGAAGCCAGCAACTTTCATTTATTTTGTATTTTTCTTTCCACAAACGATATTGCTGGTATTATTAGAGGCAAGCCCAGTAAGTAAGCAATATCTCCGGTGGCGTTCCATAAGAATCTTCATAGGATACGGCCCGTTATTGCATGGAAATTCTTAGGCGTGCAACTTCATTGAGTGACTCTTTTGTATAAAGGTTCCGCCCCGTGTTCCTCGGTTATTGTTTTCAAAAGCGAAGGGAGGCACCTGATATTGCCTTCCCTGAATTATAAGCAGGTTTATTCAATTAAGCGAAGTACGCCGACGTCTGTGTTGTAAGCGCGCATGAAAAAAACCTTTCTAAGTTAGAGTCTGGTCATTGCGGGACGAGAGATGAATTAATTTCCTTAAATCTTATACATAAATTGGTGAAGCTTTAGTGAGCACTGAGCGTCAGACCTAGAAAACGACGTGTCATGAAAAATAGGACCGCGGAATTTCGTAGATGTTTTGTAAACTTTGGTTGAGACGAAATTCGATAGAATTATGATAAATGTATTCACCGTGACAGGTGGTTTTGTAAAGGTTGGTATATGAGAGAGGCACGCTTTGCTAACATTATTGACATTTTAGTGAGTCGTGTCTGAGCAACGGAAGTTAACCATAAATATGGGCAGGGTTGACAGGATCAACTTGACAGGTTATATTAATATTAAAAAAATGAAGTCAACAATGATAAGCTTTTTTAGTTTTTGCGTTAAATACACAGCGATAAATTTGTGTAATTTGCATGCTTTTACTTTTCTATTCATTAATAACAGTAGTTTCTTTGCGAGAATCACGTTTTTATATTAGATTTTTTTCATTACTTTTACTAATCACATATAGCTGAGTTACCTTTAAGCTTCTATTATATTATTATAGTTTTCTTTCCATTTATTCTAGTTAAAAAATTAGCATTTCTAAAAAAAGATGTTGTATACCTTTTTGTGAAATAATGTTAAGCCGGATGTGCTTTTTACTCACTAAAACCACAGTCATCATGTTTTTATTATTATTATTATTTATTACCAATAAATTCAAGTAAGTAATAGTTTGTAGCCGACGAGAGGCGTGTTCAAATCTAATTATAATTAGCGCCAACCCTCATCAAACAGTCATTCATGTGGCTTCACAAATTAAATCACCAGTAGTTGTGGTGCTGTGTGAGCGACAACCTTTAGGCTATATTCACATATGAAATTTACAACTTAGTTTAATTAACTAACTTCTTCACTACATAGTATTTTTTCAAACACTTCCAAATATCGTGCCCATAACGACTATTTTGTTGTTGTTATGTTGTGATGTTGTTATACTGTAGCTCTGATTATATTTAAATAAATTTATTTGTTATATAATAGTTTTGTAAATTTTCAGATTTTTTATTAAGCATTTGGATAATCAAAAAACGTACATTAAAAGAACTCCCAAAAACTGTTCCCAGTCGTTCTAGAGTGATGCACTTGCCAATGCAATGAACAGCATTTAATTTGACTTTATAAATAATTTATTCTTTAGTTTTCATTGTTTATAAAATATTTGTATGTAAATTTGCCTTAATAGGCAATAAAACTGTCACTAACGAACATGCGGGTTGATATCGAAGCCGTAAATGTAGATAAGTCAACCTTGTGCCTACTGGATTACTACTATGAATGCAATAAACTTTCCACTCAACAATTTAATATTATGATTTTCTTTTATTGAAAATTGTATTTACTATACACTGTTATTTCAATGTTCAGAATAATAATTTGAATTAAATAAATTTGTTACTGACTAGTAATCAGTGAAAACATATTTAGTGGATAGTATTGAATCCAGGTCGTGCTTCTCGTGACTTTGGCTGAAGGTAGGAAATAGTTAAATTTATTGAACGTCGCGTACGCCACGTTCCGTGCACTGATTATTATTAAACTGAAACATTCGAAACATTTTATTAAACAGAAGATGTCCATAGTGGAAGCAATTCAAAAGATAAGTCATAAAGCTCCCCTTTAAATCTCTACATAGTATAAAACAAAGTCGCTTTCTCTGTCCCTATATCTGTCTGTCCCTATGTGTATGCTTAAATCTTTAAAACTACGCAACGGACTTTGATGCGGTTTTTTTTAATAGATAGAGTGATTGAAGAGGAAGGTTTGTATGTATAATAACATCCATTAAATAGTGGAGAAATCAATAATAAATTACAGTTTCCGAAGCGAAGCGAGGGCGGGTCGCTAGTAAAATATAATATTTTTGTCCCTTGATAGTAATAATATAATTAAAGTTTGTAAATATTGACTCATTCATATAAGCTATCGAACTCTTTGCCGCTGGATGAATACCATCCAACTTCTACCTCAAAGATACTCATCAAGTTTATTAGAATATTCGTGAAAAGCTATATCCTACCACTTGTCCTGTTATTCATACCAATCGTAGATCAAAAGTTTACAAAGCTAATATTCAATTCCAAGTTTATAATCGAATTTAGTAGGTATTCGATAATTACATTTCATCTATTGTAATTTGTTTTATTAATGTCTTAGACGAAAAATGTTTCAAGGATAAGCCTTATTTTTCATTTAGAAATAAATCTTTTCAATACGAGTTTGGATAATTCGATCAAAGCGACTGCGAATAACTTATCCAAATAAATGAGTATTTGTTCTATTTTAAATATTACATTTAGACAATATTTAGAGAGCTCTAATGAAATTCACGACATTAAAAACACATATTATATTATTATATATATATATTTCTTTTTTTATTACTTAGATGGATGGACGAGCTCACAGCCCACCTGGTGTTAAGTGGTTACTGGAGCCCATAGACATCTACAACGTAAATGCGCCACCCACCTTGAGATATAAGTTCTAAGGTCTCAGTTTAGCTACAACGGCTGCCCTACCCTTTAGACCGAAACGCATTACTGCTTCACGGCAGAAATAGGCAGGGCGGTGGTACCTACCCGCACGGACTCACAAGAGGTCCTACCACCAGTAATTACGCTAGTTATAATTTTGCGGGTTTGATTATATAACGTTAGATTGTAAATTAAAACTAATTTCACATTGTAGAGATCAAAGAATATGCTGACGTGAAAGATGCCTTAAACAAGCGATGTACGAGTATATGTATAAGCAATGTTCCACAGTCCTAAGTTAGGATTTAAATTTAGTATCCAGAGCGCTATGACATGATCTTTTAAACGAGATTTGAAAAGAGTTCTCAAGGGTATGTAGCAGCTTAGCTTGGTTCACGATCGGCAGTAATCACTAAGATCGGCTCCAATGCAAGTTCTTACATTATCAACTAGAAATGCACCGAGAAAATTTTACAAATCTATTGATTTTGACTTTAGATGTAGCTTTTCGTATGAACAGACGAGAAATTGTTAGGTGTTTGCTTTGTTAAAAGCTTTGTGTTTTAGTACATTTTGTTAGTGGAAATGAACCGGGTGGAAACTACAATAGAAACGATATTACTATGCTCTAAATTTGGGAGACGTTTTCTTAAAAAAATGTCAGATTAATTCAATAAAAATACCTTTAACATAACAAAGATTCTAAGTGTATAAATATCCAGAATTATTCCCTTTATCATTCAAAAATAATTCATCTACTTAACTTTTTCTTTTATGCTAAAATTCTTTGAAGTCGAGGAAAGCTTCCAAAAAGTAATTTTATTAATTACGAGTCAAGAATTCAACGAAGTTCCGAGGCGGAGAGGTTCTTTCTTTTGCAGAGCAATCCATTATCTTATGAAGATTTAGAAATTCCAGCGGTGAGCACACAGCGTCACGTCCGCTCGGCGATTATTTGTTAATCATTCCGCCGTCACTGCATCTTGTTTAAATCATTTTATTAACTAGAGGTCCCGCAGTAGTCGAAATTCGACTATAATTAATTGGAATTGTAAGTTTGTACACTATTATGATTGTATTTTATACTTCTATAATCACAAATTTCGCCAAGACTATACTATAAAAAATATTAACAAAGACAAACCATATTCTATTCTCAATTTGACAACAGACGTCAAGAACAAAAGTTTGACAATAAATAGTATGCATGCGTGTGTGCGTCAAATACATGGTGTGTAGTGTGTGTAATGTTTTCTTTATTGATTTAATGTGTCTTTTATGCATTATTTTAAAAAAATATTAGCATTGTGCACTTCCTCTCTATATTCTCTATAAGTGTGGAAAATTTCATACTCCTCCGTCCGCGCGATTTTCGTAAAAAGGGATACAAAGTTTTTGCTTTACGTATTAATATATAGATAATTTCATTTAGCAAGCATGCCATGAAACTGTTTAAACAAAGTGAGGAATACCTACAAATTATTTACTTGTTAATTGTTATGTTTCCGGAAATTATTTGAACGTACTCTATAGCGCTGGAAAGTTATTAAACATGTTTTGGAATTCGCATTAATAATATAGACAAAGCCGCAATGTATTTTGCAGAAGGTCTCAAAGTTCGGTGCGAGCGGTGCGGCATCGTTCTATAAGAAAACAAAGGGTAGAGGGTCGGTCCGGTGCCCTACGGCCATTTTCTCTGTAAATGTTGCCGTACTTCTCTTTGTCGTTTTGTTCATTGGGAGGTCACGGGAGGGCACCATAGACAACCTCATTTACCCTCTTTACCAGAGTGCTCGCATTTGACTTCGTGAAACCGCAAGCGTGGCAGTAACAGGTAAGTAACTTTATCGGGTCATTAACGTTCAAATTATGTTTTATTTGAGAGACCCGATGTTCATTTTATTAATGACTTCTATATACGAACCGCTGTATGTGTTTTAAAGTATTCCTTGAAAGGTTTAGTAATTAAACGAATGATTTTTGTTTTGCCGTTTTGAATTTTAAGCATACGACAACAACCACAAATTTTTGGTAGTGCTTGGTTCGGAAAAAAATTCATATCCCTCGTCGCACTCAGTTAATATTTGTGTAGTCAAATTTTTAAAACGGATAAGGTCTAATCCTAGAAGTTTCAAGGTCAAACAATTTTATCTCTCATCAACCGAATGATCATGGTTCTATACTCTTCGCATATACGAGTGTTACTGTGTTACTTATAATATTTGCTATGTGTATGTGCTATAATTCTCATGTTGTATTTGTTATTTTAGTTATGTGTTATTTGTTCTACACACACTTATCACTTTTTATTATTATTCTCATTATCCTCTCGCAGGTCTGCTGGAAGAGATTTCTCAAAGAAATAAGCAGTGCCTTTGTACATAATTTTCCTATTACTCTGTACTGTGTCTTGTTTTCTGTGTGTACATAAATAAATAAATAAATAAATAAGTTTCATTTCTTTATTGTTTTGATAGGTGAAAGAGTTATCATCAGCTTAGAGTCCGCAGATTCCGCATCCGCATTGTGATTGCCAGTATCGCTTTGAGACATGAGGTCAAATCCTCAATTTTATTATAAACGGTTCTATATCCTTCGAACTAGAGTAAATCTCTGCTGTGCCCTAGAAAAAGACGGCATAGTAGTACTTATTTTTGAAGTCGTCATGGCCTAACGGATAAGATGTCCGGTGCATTCGTGTTGCGCGATGCACTGGTGTTCGTATGTACATAACTATTAACATCACAGTGTTATAACTTCACCGAAAATACTAATCCACGTGTGCTTCTAGGGGAATGTCGAAATGGGACAAATTGTACCTTTTTACACCTATTGGATGGATGTCTTTGGAGTGAATTTTCAGAGAAAATTTATTCTGTGTACTAACAAACTTTAAAATTAACTTCCCTCTGTTATCTTCGGTAATTTACGTGAGGCAGCTTGGGTCCTTGATGTTCACAAGCGTCAAAAATGTCGGATCTAAATCCACTCACGATCTAAGAAGACATGCGCTCTTTTATTTGGAACGAAGAGCAAAGTTTCTTCATAATTTCTAATAGCTTCATCATGATTCGTTGAAAGTGACTTATGTCCACTTAATTAAATGATATATCTGTGTAATAAAAATCAAACCCGCAAAATTATAATTTGCGTAATTACTGGTAGGACCTCTTGTGAGTCCGCGCGGATGGGTACCACCACCCTACCTATTTTTGCCGTGAAGCAGTAATGCGTTTCGGTTTGAGGGTGAGGCAGCCGTTGTAACTATACTGAGACCTTAGAACTTGTATCTCAAGATGGGTGGGGCATTTACGTTGTAGATGTCCATGGGCTCCAGTAACCACTTAACACCAGGTGGGCTGTGAGCTCGTCCACGCATCTAAGCAATAAAAAAAATACAAGTGTGTGCTTACAACACGCCCAGTCACTAGTTATTATGCGTATGTATTAGAAATTAGGGAGGAGGAGGAGGGGGTGGTTAATTTTTTAAACATGCTTTTATTTCATAATCCTGAAAGTCTTTCGTGAACATCTGTTAAGAACACCGATGTAGTCGCCTCGCTTAACACCAGGCGTCGTATCCTTTACGCCGCTATGACGTCACGTTGAAATCAATTGAAATTAGTTCTCTGACCTGTTCCTGATACTCTAACTAATATAAATAAGAAAATAAAGTATTAGAATAAAATAGAAACCGGTGATTTTAGAGCCAATGTCATTTAAAAATAAAACCACTGCTACAAAAATATTTTGTTATTTCTTAAACATTTCTGTAAGTTTGTTATCGTTTCTTAACTATTTAGCTCTGAAGATTTTTTTAAATTATGTATGTACATACAAATAAATGAGCGTTGTTCTGAATATAAAGGACTGATAAATAACAACAATACGGTACCCATGTGAAAATAAAGAGTAAATATGTAGATAGAGAGAATTTCAATAATCCCCATAGGTTTGTGATGAGCGCCACGCACGTGCCTCGGATTACGTGTAATTGATGGGGCCGGTGTCTAATCTCAGCACTTTGCTCTGTTCGAAAGCTCCAATAAAAATATGAGAAACGACAAGCACCCACTGTACACAAAAAAAACTAAAAACAGGAAAAATCCAAATATCTCATCGTTACCAAAAACAAAAATCGCGTTTCCTCATTTTGCTCTTATGTTAATTTTAGTTTTAAGAAGTTATATTATTTAAAATTGTTGCCAATTTATTTTTTTGCATTGCAACCAATTTAGAAGGCAAATCAAGCATCTCTTTCTGACTGTGTAATTTGCTCAAATATTTAATTTAATTTGTGCATATTTATGTTTCAAGTTTATTTGTATTATATTTTACAACGTAATTATGTGAGTATATACACACTCTTTACATTAATTTAAAATACTCTTGTATGTGTTAAACTCGCACAAACCATTTTCTGCGCATTTGTTTTCGTGTATTTTTTTTGTAAAATAAAGATTATTTAAACAAAAAAATTTAAATGTTTATTATGAAAATTATCGATATCAAACCTTGCCTTCAAATCCAATCTCTAATAAGTTATAAGCAAAGAATTATCCGTGTTCCACATTAATTCTTAGGGTGTAAGTTTACCGACGCTCCGTCGCTGTGGCTGGCAGTATTCGCGTGAGCTCCTTATCTGCAGATATTTAAATTCCAGCCTGAACCTCCAAATAGTTCAAATTAAATGGAGCTTGTAAATTAAGTGTTGCTATCACGAAATCCCAGGGAAATAGCTGTAAGTGGTTTTTGTGCGATCTAGCGTTTTATCTGACTTTGATGACGATGTTTAGTTTGTAAATTAACGCTGTTCTAAGATTTATGCTTTTGTTTGTCTCGAAATCGAGCACATGGGTCATTAAGGTTTACTTTGCGTAATTTACAGATTAAAATCTCCCATACGTATTTTAATTAGTTTACCATTAGGCACTTGTCCTTGCCATATAACCGAATGAAATACCATCGGAATTGTAAGACACGGTGGGATGGGAAATACGAAGAAACTTTTATTCTTCAATAAACTCGTGTATGGAAAGATTGTTCCTATAAAATAGTGCTAATTTTATGAGGGAAAGGTGATGTCCAATATTATAATCAGTACACAGGAAAACAGTTGATGGTACCCAAACGATATAAGTGTAGGTTTTTTTCTTGCTTAGTTGGGTGGAGGTTCTCACAGCCCACTTGATGTTAAGTGTTAACTGGAGCCCATATACATCAACAACGTAAATGCCGCCACTCGCCTTGAGGTATGAGGTCGAAGTCTCAATTGAATAGTGAGGTAGCTGTGCCTTGCTTCAAACACAGCAGAAACAGCATAAAAGAAAGTACTTGCTTGTGCCGGCATGCAGTACGCTTTACCAAAAATATTACACAATGCATATTTCTTTTTATTTTCGGCGACCTGGTAAGAACCGCTGGGTCACTTTAGATGCAGGTGGCAACGGACCGGCCGCACTGGAGATCACTTGGAGAGGCCTATGTTCAGCATTGGACAGTGGACAGACTTAGATGATATTTCTTACTTTTAAGAGCTTTGATAGCAGTCTTAATTGACAATAAACTAGAAAAACAGATACATAATAAGTCAAGGTATATTTAATCTACAACAAAATTACCAATATTCTAGATAAGGTGAACGTAAATTGAACGAAACTTCATGATATAAAAAAAAATACTCAAACAGTTGTGGGTCACGAGAAAAACTATTCGCTTCCATCAATAATAAATAATGCAGACAGATATTAAACCGAAAACAAATATAGGTATGATGAGAAACAGCAGACAGTCGGGAGGAGGTACGGATGCGGGTGGGGAGGGACTGGCTGCGATCGCTCTCTCGGGCAAACAACCGACGATTGAATGTGAAAATTTAATTCAGGTCATTTTCATCGCAACAGTAAAGGAATCTATTATTTTTCCCTGTAGAGGGCTATTATTCAACAAATATTTTAACCAGCTTTAAGGACCCGTTCGAATTCGAAGGGAATCCGACTTAAAAGGAAAAGATTTTAGCTATTTATTTAAGCATATGGTTTATGTGTTCGTAAATAGATTACCGGTTTGAGATGCCGCTTGAATTATCTTTGTACATCTTTCAATCTACAATTTTCAAGGAAAGCCTGTTCCTGTTTAATTCATTTCTTGTGAACACATACATATTGCTGTGATTACAAAGAGCTATGAGCGATATATATTCCTCTGTTATTTCAGCTTTATGTTTAAGTTGTATAATTTAAGTAAAGCAGAACTCCCTCTTCTGCAAACAACTGTTAGTGGTTGTTAATTCGCATTGTTGCTACGTGCAGGAGGTGAAAGTTTATTATTCTAGGCTGTTTTGTTTCGTTCGTGAAGGAGTTTTAATACATTTTTAATTTCGTTACATACTGTTTTTAGTTGGTAATTGGATGATTTATGTCAATTTATGATGTCCATCACCACAACAAATCGTATATGTTATTACTAGCGGTCGCGTAATTATATAAAATTGATTATATTTGATATCAGCCGGATGATAAAGAGTTACCATTGCTCATGGACATCAGCAATGCCAAGGACACAGCTGAGCCTGCTCTACCTACTCATAAGAACTCTCATGAAACCTTGTTTGAAGAAGTACCTACCATGGCTCTCGGCAAACACCACCTTTTTGAAGTCGTCGTGGTCTAACGGATAAGACGTCCGGTGCATTCGCGTTGAGCGCGATGCACCAGTGTTCGAATCCCGCAGGCGGGTACCAATTTTTCTAATGAAATACGTACTCAACAAATGTTCACGATTGACTTCCACGGTGAAGGAATAACATCGTGTAATAAAAGTGAAACCCGCAAAATTATAATTTGCGTAATTACTGGTGGTAGGACCTGTTGTGAGTCCGCGCGGGTAGGTACCACCGCCCTGTCTATTTCTGCCGTGAAGCAGTAATGCGTTTCGGTTTGAAGGGTGGGGCAGCCGTTGTAACTATACTGAGACCTTACAACTTATATCTCAAGGTGGGTGGCGCATTTACGTTGTAGATGTCTATGGGCTCCAGTAACCACTTAACACCAGGTGGGCTGTGAGCTCGTCCACACATCAAAGCAATAAAAAAAAAAAAAAATAAAAAAACCATGGAAGGAAGTTCATTCAAAGAAATATCTGGAAATGCACTATGGATGAACACATTGCTCTCAGATAGTTTGATTGGATTCTGTTTCTGTGGCGAGCGGTGCGACGGTAAAAAGGATCATCTTAAACAAATCCTCAGAACTCATGGAATATACGACACAAAGCACAGAGAGAACCAAACTCCTTCCGTAGACCCAGAAAATCAAATCATAGTAGCTAGTATTTGGGAAATCCAGCCCAGAGATTGGAACAATAATCCAGGCGAGGCAAGTCCTGTGCTTCGTAAAGCAAAGGTTATTATTGATGGTATGGCGTCTTGCGAGACCACTGGGTAGGTATTTCTACTGTGTCAGTATAATATTATATTAGTACGTGAAGCAAAAACTTTGTATCCCTTTTTACGAAAATTGCGCGGACGGAGGAGTATGAAATTTTCCACACTTATAGAGAATACAGAGAATAAGTGCACAATGTTAATATTTTTTTATAATAATGTATAAAAGATACATCAAATCAATAAAGAAAACGTTACACACACTACATACCATGTATTTGACGCACACACGCATGCATACTATTTATTGTCAAACTTTTGTTCTTGACGTCTGTTGTCAAATTGAGAATAGATTAAATATTGGTTGTCTTTGTTAATATTTTTTATAGTGTAGTCTTGGCGAAATTTGTGACTATAGAAGTATAAAATACTATCATAATAGTGTACAAACTTACAATTCCAATTAATTATAGTCGAATTTCGACTACTGCGGGACCTCTAGTATATTGTAATATTGCTTAGAATTAGAATTTTTATGTCATATAAATTGAAAAGCTATTTGTATATGTATTGTGGAGTAAATAAATGTATTTATTATTATTATTACATTGCGCGTCCCCTGGGCGCGGGGACCTCGTAGGAGGTTCTGCCCCCGGCCCGAAAAAAAAAAGGCGTGGAATACCTCTTTACTCGTTTGAGAATTTCCAAGATTTTAGAAACCTATATGGTTTTATCTATCACTTTTCCAATTCGATACTGACACTGATTCAAATATCGACTCCAAGAATTCCAAAATTTCAAAACGGATTCGAGGCCAAACCTAAATTAATTTGAATATCAGCGCTAAACCTATTAGGTGTATGGTGTCATAAATCTCACCACCAATATTTAAGATAGAGATTAGAGGAAGGATTAAAGGAAATTAAGTGAAACTATTGATAATAATGGATAAGGAGGCAAAAACTGAGGTAAGGCTCGAAAATCGGTATCTTCGAATTAAAAGGCAGACGGGCTATTTTCACGTGAAATCTTCAAGCTCAATCATTTTTTAAATTTTCAAATAGTTCCCGCTCATCTAGTTTCAGTCAAATCTTCGTTTTATCTTGGTCAGAAATACAGCTGCATTTGTAAAGGCTGGAGACAAAAGACAGAAAAATGCAAATTCCATTGAGGGCGACGACAAACTGCGACCACATGGCATATAAATGCAACTTAACTTGTCAAAGTTTAAAGCCTTGCTAATGAGTGCTAGACATCGTGACAAAATTGTATTGTATTTTGTTTTACTTCGATTTTTTTCGGACACCCTCTGAAGTATGTTTTCGGCTCGGGTAGAAATAATACATTAAATTCATTATAGGGTAAAGACTTTTAACATTTGATTATGTTGTTTCGGATAACGAGAATCAAAGAAGAAAAAAAGTCAATTTCAGTCAGAAATGTCTTCCCGCCATAATTCCTTCAAAACGTTGTAGGTCAAATATTATATATTCTAAACTCAAATTCATAGTTAATAACTTCGCCAGCGTTATTAAGGTATTATCATATCTCACGCGAAGACAGCTGTATGATACCTCTCTTCGATTAAATTAGTCGATTAAATTTTCATATTCAATCTTCAGTTGTTTACTGGGGGAGGCGTCGTGTTGATTCTACGAAAACGTTTGCACAAATTACTTGAACTTTATTTCTTTGACCTTAAGGTCGAATATCAGCTGAGGGTGTTTTAGACATCTATTCCCATACGTATGTAATCTAAGTTAATAGATTTTTTTTTATAGCTCGAGGCACACTTTTTTAGTTCTAGTTCAACGATAGAAATTCGACCAAAATCATTTATACGTCCAGATTTAGATTCACTTACATTTTGGGACATTTTTAGTACCTACATTTTTTTTCGTTTTGTTTTCTTTAAATTAACTTTCTTATGTAATTTTCAAAAGTTAAATATGAAAATTACAAGTTTTAATTCAATTATCAAATTTTGTACTAGGTTCTAATAGTAAGTAAATATGGAATAAATAAACAACGTATTTCATAAAGCATCGAGCTTGCTATTCATTCGGCCATATTTTATTGTCTGCCAACTTCAACCGCACCCCGTACCTGGATAAATAAGTGGCCATTTGCAAATTGTATTTCATAAACCGAACCAGAATTGCTAATAACAAGACAATATTATCCTATTTGTGAATTTATTGCTCCTTGTTTGAAATAGGTCTGAAGGTTTACGGTTCCGAGCGGATTTACCAGATTTCTAGTTTAGTTTTTCTTTGAAAACTATTAAATTTTGTATCTCTGAATTAAAACTTATCGATAATCTACTTAACTACGGCTGATAAAATTCTGTGCAGAAAGACAGAATGGAAATCAAAAGTAAGGGTGTATATAGCGAAATATTGTGCAAAATAAACAGATTTGTTGTAAATTCTCGCCCACCACGTAGACTATGTTGATGTTAAATGCCAGAAACCTTCTTTGAAGTGCCAACAACAACTGTACTAAGTTACAACTCAATCGTACAAAAGACGGGCGAAGGCCTATAACAACACGAACAAACAATGCCGCCTTTTCCATATTAAATTACTTTTGCATGATAATTGTAACTTTAACATTATAGTAGTCCATCTTGTGTAACATTTTTAGAATACAAGCTTACAGTATGCAATCACGATTACTGATTAATAAAATAACAAAAAGAAATTATTTTTTTATCCCTTATATGGGTGGACGAGCTCACGGCCCACCTGATGTTGAGTGGTTTCCGGTGCCCGTAGACATCTACAACGTAAAAGCCGCTACCCACCTTGAGATATGAGTTCTAAGCTATCAGTATAGTTACAACGGCTGCCCCACCCTTCAAACCGAAACGCTTTACCACTTCACGGCATAAACAGGCAGGATGGTGGTACCTACCCGTGCGGACTCACAGAGAGGTCCTACCACCAGTAAACCTGCCACTATAACTGCCATTGAAGATTTTAATATTTGAGAGCAACGTGATGTTTTAAAAGTAACACTATCGACTTTATTATTGTAATTTCGGGAATGCGACTAAGAGGAGGACTGTATTTTAATCGAACTCACAATTAAAGTATTAAGTAGAATTTCTGTATCGTTCGATTTACTGTGAAGAGCTCTCAGAAATTAAATATCTGATTTTGGTTCAGAAAATTCTCAAACTCAATTAAAATTGCAACCTTTGAAATTCAATTTGTGTTGAATTTCATTAAACAATACGATACTGATTTTAATAATTCATTTGCCATTCAACCATACCTTCGGTCGGAACGGTCGACATTTTTATCGTAATCAGAATTATTAGTCTTATTCAATATTTTTACCTTTTTATTTTAGTCTTCATATATGACACCCCTTGTCAAGACTGCATGGTACATTCGTATATGTACGTATATCTCGGTCCAAGGAGTGTGTACGGCGCGGTAATGCCCATACTCTTGAAGCCGTAAAAAATGTCACATAAATTATACTCATTTAGTAAAAGAAATACTGATATAATAAATATGATTAGTTTTTTTGGGTACTATAGTTAAGCAGACAACTTAACCTAGTGGTAAGCTATCAAGTGACGGTAGGAATTCTTGTGAGACCACACGGGTAGGTACCACCACCATGCCTATTTCTGCCGTGAAGCAGTAATGCGTTTCGGTTTGAAGGGTGGGGCAGCCGTTGTAACTATACTGAGACCTTAGAACTCATAGCTCAAGGTGGGTGGCGGCATTTACGTTGTAGATGTCTATGGGCTCCGGTAACCACTTAAAACCAGGTGGGCTGTGAGCCCGTCCATCCACCTATGCAATATTAAAAAAAACTGGTAACTGAGTCCCTTAGTGGTCACATGAACATTTACTTGTACCGTTAGGTATGTGGCCGAACTCTGTATTTCACTAGAATATCAATCAATTTGCTATAAATTGATTACCTAATTGGATGATAAGCTCTACCAGGTTTTGTTTTTTTAATAATTCTTACACTTTAACGTGCTAATCGCTTTTGTAATTATTATTATTTTTGAGATCACGGCCTATTAGGTTTTAAATGGTTACCGGAGCCAATACCGCCATTCAGCTTGAAAACAAGTTTCTGTGTTATAGTACAACGGTTGCCCTACTTTGCAAACCGATATGCAGTACTGCTTCACGACAGAAATACGCGTAGTATATACGAGTAGTAGTACCTATCTGTGTGGGATCACAAGGCGCCTTACCACCAGTCGTGCTTAAAATATTAAGACTATAATGTTTTATTAATATTACACGGTTATATTGTGATATCACAGCCAGTGCAATAGAGTTGAATGTTTTACAGATTATTATACGATTTTCCGATTTTGTTATTGTAAAATTCATTTCTTAGAAAATTTGTCATTGAACATACCTCATTATTCTGTGGTAATACTTTGTTGTCATCGAACAATACGGAATTCCTATACGAAAAGAGGTTTATAATTTTATCGGAGTGAAATTCTGAAATCAAACACAATATTTCATCATTAATGAGGTTTGTAACGTACAATATAAATACATTTTATGTGAGTCAGTTTCGTTTACACACGTTCGAGGCAGAAGGCGCCCGCGGCTTCTTGCCTCGCATCCACAGGCCTACAGCCTCTGTAAACATTTTGTTTGTTATTGTTTAGAATTACCTACCTAAACAAACCGCCTCATAAATTCAGAACTTTCCGCCCTTAACTTTTATATTGACCTATTTGTGTTAAGCTTTGGAAATTATTACTCTTTACCTCGTTCACTGAGGAGTATGCAAGGTGCCTTTGTAAACTTTGCACGAATAGGACAGAGTTATAAGAAACTAGCTAATTGTTTTCTAGTTTTATATTTTAAACTATCGGATGATCCAGGTGAATGGCTTTATAACCACAGTATGCGAATATATTTTTTTGCGCTATATAAGCTAGAATCTATATAAGAATCTATAAATTGATTCATCGCTTGATGGATATTGCATATTAGTAAAAACGTGGATTGAAAAAAAGGTTTTGGTCATAGTATAGATATTTTAAGAACGTTGAAATAAAAATAATTTACGTTACATTGCATTTACCTTTACCAACCTTACCTTTATCAACGAATAGTATGAAAATACAGACAAAATGAATAATTCACTTTGTCATAACTTTCATACTTTTCACGAATTTCAAATTTTGAATGTTTTTAAAAAAGAATTTTAGAAAGGGTTTACGAATTTCCATATCGTTTCGAAGATCTACGTAATTTCCATTCCGCTTTTATTTAAAAAGTTAACGTTCCAAATTCAATTATTTTCTATACAAATATCACTTATATTACCGTCTCTGAAAAAAACACGTCACATCAAATAAATCTATCACCAATTAATCTCAACACCGTTCTCCCTGTTATAGCAGTTGCAAATTAGTTTATGATGTTATGTCATGTTTTGTTTTCATTACTGAAATAAAATTTTGTGATTTTAACAGATGAGCAAAGACGAATCTACGGCTCGGAAGCGGGCGACAATCCTCCTCGCTACGTCAGCAGTCCTCAAAGACAAGCATCACCATTCCCGTTAGAGAGCACTAATCGACGTTATTATAGAAGAAACAGGAACTCTAAAGGTTATATGAATAAAATTATGTTATCATATTCAATTAACACAATTCTTACAAAATCTGCAGCATGCATGTACATTGCTAGATTTAGGAGCAATTTGGTAGAGGCCTACATTACGACTTGAAAGCCTAAAAATTCATAACATATTTGCTTTTAGACATTGTTTAATTACATAAGTACAGTCAGTTCAAGAAAATATTGGGACAGCCTTCACTGTTACAAAATTGAAAGCCCAATTTCGTGTTTAAAGTCACATCCGATGTTGTGGTGTCTACTTTGGTTGGCAAGCTAATAAAAAAGTCAAATTGACCTTGATTGGGTTGTTTGATGTACACAATCATTAATAGTGGGCTCGGTGCTAGAATACGTTTCGTTAATTGTCCTGGAATAAAAAAAGAGAGACATTCGGGTGTCCATAAGACATGGACACGCGAATGGAGTTCGAGTTCTTTTTGGTATATATTTTTTGTGTGTTGTATTAAGTAATGTGTGACTAAAACATACAGAGAACTTCTGGAATATTAGTAAGAAAAATATATCACATTTTTATTTATTTATTATAAATAATATTCATGGTAAGCAGCGACTTGGCTCTGCCTGTGGCATTGCTCAAGTCGATGGGCGACGATAACCACTCACTATCAGGTGGGTCGTATGATAGTCTGCCTACAAGGGCAATAAAATAAAATAAAAATATTTTCGATAGAGACGGCAAGCTGACTTAGTAGTAAAATGTTCCAATTTCCTAGGTGAATAGGAAAATTCGGATGCCTAAAAAATCACTGCAAGAAAACGTCAGTTTTCTGTCTGTGACTGTGACTGTGTCTGTGTCGTTTTTATCGCTATTGTTACACTTTTATCGGGTCTAGCTACTCAAGCCGCTACGAAAAGGAACTCCGTTCCAAAAATTACTGATTTGATATTCTAATTTAATTAAGTGATAATTTCTGAAATTTAGCCTACCACGAATGCTTTACTACGGTTACAAATAATGTTAAACTGTTTTGTGTAGGTGAGGAAATATTTAGTGGGGATGTTGGCGGTGGCACCCTGTCTCGCCGTCGACGCGGAGATGACTTCGTTCAAGAAAATAACATTCGGAACAATCGTCTTTGCCTCAATAATGGTGAGCCTAAGAAATCATTTTTATATAAATAATATGTATCATTTGAGTGAGTATTCGTCGAGTACGTCACTGTAGTTGTAGCTTCATGTTGGATTTGATTTGAGAAAATGTTAGCTATTACTAACGAACAAGTAAGTTTACTAATCTATACATATAAATAAAATTGGAATGTCTGTTTGTAATGTTGAAATAACCGCTTTTTACTACATGCATATGAATATATATACGGTATTTACACGAAAATAACATTTTTTACAATTTTTTCCTGTCTGTCTGTTTGTTTCGGCTAATCTCTGGAACGGCTGAACCGAATTTGACGGGACTTTCACTGATTGGTAGCTGATCATATAAGGAGTAACTTAGGCTACTTTTTTAGACTAGCTTTGCCCCACGGTGTCACCCGCGGTACGACAATAACCGCGGATGATGTTGGAATAAATACTATGTACATTGATAGAAATTATAAAAAAAAACGTAGTTCATAGTAGCGATTATAATCTCAGCATTAATATACGTAACTGAAACATGCTTAATGTGATTTATGTTCGTTTTAAAACAATGTTATGTTTAAGTCTCCAATAAAAAAATACGAAATTGGATTAAGAGCTAATCTGCAATTTGCATGGGTTTCACTTAAAGCAGTGAAGAATGTTAATTAATTGTAGCTATTAAACACGGCACGATGGAATGCCTAATATCAATAATATAGTACTGTTCAGCAATGTAAGGTATGAAATAAGGCATTACACATATTCTAAGGATCCTAGTTTAGTTATTGTAGCACCGCATTCAGTTGGTAGGTACATCGGTTAGAAGCTTAATACGGAGGTGGGTGCATGCCTTTGATAAGGATGCTTCGCATAGTTTCACTGACGCACGTGTTTGCCACATGCCTAAATACCATAGACAATGAAGGAATTATATTAAATGTGATGAACCCTGTTTGTGATCTTTGTACACAATATTTAGATATTTTTTCGAATAAAACGAACTTTGTATCGTTCTGCTCATTGCTCGCACGCTTCAGAGATTTTTTCAATACCTATATCCTTTACATTCTCTATTTCTCGGAAACTCTAAGAAAAGCTCTAATGGTTTGATTATTTGGTTTATCAGCCAATCTAAGGTCGACAGCGGTATACTTTAGACGTTTTTTTTATAATTATTATACATAGAATACACACACATATTTTGTTTAAAATATGGGAACGCATTATCATAAGATTTCAATACTATTAAAAATATATAAATTAATTTGAAACATTTTATTACAAACTTAAGTAATTTTCAATTCAAATATTAATTTTAAATAATTTTAAACCACAAACTTCATTGAAAGCAACAAAGTAGAATTGATGATTAAAAATGGTAAAATAAGTCACTATAGTATTTATGTTTTTTTTTATTTATTGCTTAGATGGGTGGACGAACTCATAGCCCATCTAGTGTTAAGTGGTTACTGGAGCCCATAGACATCTACAACGTAAATGCGCCACCCACCTTGAGATATAAGTGGGTCTCAAGTATAGTTACAACGGCTGCCCCGCCTTTCAAACCGAAACGCATTACTGCTTCACGGCAGAAATAGGCAGGGTGGTGGTACCTACCTGCGAGTACTCACAAGAGGTCCTACCACCAGTAAATTTTCTAGGGACGTAAAACATTTAAATTACGTGTTCAATTTAATACAGGTACCTCAAGCTCTGGGGGTCAGGGTGAGCGTGAATGCGAGTCACCTCCTGAGCCGGCTCCTCCCGAAGTTCCTCCGAGAGGGCCATCTTTGCACGTCACTTTGCGTCATCGACCTTGCGAACAGAATGCGGAACCTGATCGTCTTTATTTATCTGAAGGTAAGAAGAGGTGGTTTCTTAACCTTTGCATCAAAGGGCATTAAGACTTCGGTACAAAGGTCAAGAAACAAGTGCAAGGCTAAGATGCATCATGAGCTATTGAGCACGCATCAATGTTGTTTTTTTTTCTCTGAACGTTATACCAATGTTAATTAACCATAAAAGCTAAATTTAGCACGTTCTTGGATTACCTAATTATCAAGAGAAATATAGAAAATATAAACGCGTTTCTCAAGAGTTTCTAAACACTTATTTAGTAAATCAGATTAAATCTGCCATGTAGTCAAGGCATTATAATATTAAAAATATTGGAGTTTTCTTCGTCATTCGTCGGTAGAATATAACTTTTATGACTTTACATTAGAAGGTGACAAAGGGCAGACGGCTATTATTGTTAACATCACAGTTGTGTTTTATGTATTTTTATGACTTCGTTTCACTTCATTACTGCGTTGTAAGTATCTAAATAACTGGAGTAATAAAAATATACTTATCACAGTCAAAGTTACGTTCTAGTATTTTCTTCTTTATTTTCTTCAAGTTTTGCGAGTCGGAGACATCATTAAAATTATATTAACGGCTTAGTTTCACGTTTATTATTTTCATTTTATTATTTCTGACGTTTTGAATACTTTACAGTTTTTGTGGTCAGTCGTAGACAGTTTTTGTAGATCGTGCGTGATCACGAAAACTGTTTTTTTTTTTTTTTTTTGCTTAGATGGGTGGACGAACTCACAGCCGACCTGGTGTTAAGTGGTTACTGGAGTCCATAGACATCCACAACGTAAATGCGCCACCCACCTTGAGTTATAAGTTCTAAGGTCTCAGTATAGTTACAACGGCTGCCCCACACTTCAAACCGAAACGCATTACTGCTTCACGGCAGAAATAGGCAGGGTGGTGGTACCTACCCGTGCGGACTCACAATAGATAACTGATAACTGTAAATTACCACCAACCACAATAACCACCAACTGATAACTGTAAATTATTTTGTATTAAACTAGCCAATTTAACATTAGAAGCGAGACTAAACCGTAAAAGCGGTTTTAATTACGGTTAAGATAACTTTTTTCTTATTAGCTGAATTTTATTTGAGACAAGAATATTTGAAGGAGAGAAAAGGTGATTTTGTTATGCAAACCGCTTGATTTTTTAACCTTTGTTGGGAAGAAAACAAACTTCCCGAACAAACTTCTCTTTTAATCTAAGTTTGCAGATAAGGGTTCTGTAAAATGTGGTTAAATTTTATAGCGAGCGTTTGTGCGCTTGTACATATTCGTTTTTAAATACTAGATCGAAATACTTTTGAAATAAATATTTATTTATAATTACCTAAATATACATGTTTATTCCCGTAATGTTGTACTTAGAATACGAAAATAATTAAATACGTATTAGGTACGTATTAGGTACGTAAATTGTAAAATTGAATAGCTAATATGTATTAAAGTTATGGATTTATTTAAATAGCACATTGAAGTCGCATTTTGATGTCGTCGTGGCCTAAAGGATAAGACGTCCGGTGCATTCGTGTTGAAGCGATGCACCGGTGTTCGAATCCCGCAGGAGAGTACCAATTTTTCTAATGAAATACGTACTCAACAAATGTTCACGATTGACTTCCACGGTGAAGGAATAACATCGTGTAATAAAAATCAAACTCGCAAAATTATAATTTGCGTAGTTACTGGTGGTAGGACCACTTGTGAGTCCGAGCGGATAGGTACCACCACCCTGCCTATTTCTGCCGTGAAGCAGTAATGCGTTTCGGCTTGAAGGGTGGGGCAGCCGTTGTAACTATACTGAGATCTTAAAACTTGTATCTCAAGGTGGGTGGCGCGTCTACATTGTAGATGTCTATGGGCTCCAGTAACCACTTAACACCAGGTGGGCTGTCAGCTCGTCCACCCATCTAAGCAATAAAAATAATAATTTAATAGCACACGTTCTAGCCCGTTTAATGTAACGAAATTACATGCGGTCGTAAAATACTAGTTAAGCAAGCCCTTTAATTGTGTAGTTACTTCATGTAAAGTTTAATCGAAAACGTTAAGAGTTTTACGCGGCCCCAACTTTCCTTACATTGACAAATTAGATACTTGCTTTTACTTCGTCTGAGATTGTGTACTTAATGACTTAGCAAAAGTTTTTTTTTTATTATTATCAAATGTATCAATTCTTTATTTCGAAAAGAAGAGTTGAAAGAGATAAAAATCACAAAGACAGGTGTTTAACAGTGTACAGGTCAGATTGTCGGTCGCGTTTTTCAGCCGTAACGAAAGAAGAAAGCTGCTAAATTTGATTTGAACTAGACTCTGACAGAGGATGAGTCGCTTTGATGTGGCTGCCCCTCGCCCCCCTCCCCGCCGTGCCCTCGGCCCGTTGAAACCGCGCGCACTTACAGAGAAACTCTTACCGTAATTTAATTTTTATGATAGCGCATTGTAAGCGCCCCTGAGAGACTTTCTCTTAGATTTCATCTATGAAACGAATTGGATTACAGGCGCTAGTAAATATTCGAGAAAAACTAACACTTTTTGCCATATATTAAACAACCGTGGGAACTTTGTATTCTGCTAAGTTGAAGTTAGGTAGGCATGGAAATGAATTAAGCAAATCTTGATTCAAACAAGAAAATAGCCTCAAAAGGTCTTGAAAGTTTAATGGAATCGAACGGGGCCCGGCAAAGTAGTCGGAAGTTTGCGCGGGTGACAAATTGGGCACTTGACCCGCACGTCGACCGAACCTCCCCGCGCTTGTTTCTCGAGGACCGTAATAAGTTTAACTTAAAGTAAACTATATTCCACTCCCTCTAATTTGCTCCATCTACACGGCTACGACATTTTTGGTCGTAAATTAAACGAATCACATTTGTGGTATAATTTTTATGAGCAGAAGTTTTCATGGCCTACCAGGTATAAAATGGTTATTGGAGTTCGTAGGCATCACGTCTTGAATTACGCCCCGAATAGAGCACGAGGTTCAAGTATCTCTGTTCTTAGTGTGGTATCGAGCCGTGCGAGCTGACGACATGTCCTATCACCAGTGACTCCGAGTAGTTAGAAGTAAACGAAGCTTTGTCTTCACAATCGAAGTCATTCGAAATCCCCGACACAGTTACATCAATTAACCCGTGTATTTTTTTATTTTTTTATTGCCATTGTAGGCAGACGAGCATACGGCCCACCTGATGGTGAGTGGTTACCGTCACCCATGGACTTCAGCAATGCCAGCGACAGAGCCAAGCCGCTGCCTACCGCTTAATACTCTCCACTAACCTCGTTTGAAGAAGAACATGTCATAGCGCTCGGGAAACACCGTGGAGGGGAGCTCATTCCATAGCCGGATGGTATGCCAGGCATATTGTAAAAATGTATTAGACAAAACGCAATCTTCTAAAATTTATTTGAGCACATTAAAATATTTGACTTATGAAAATAGTTCATATAATGTGAATTTACGGTAGAAACAATTGGTTGTTTACTCGAATATTCCATATTATATTGCACCAGGACTCGCTGTCTCGTCTCACCGGTCGCTTGCTTGAAATGAGTCTCCCCCTGAGATTCAGCGTAATTTAATTTTTACGATGCCGTATTGCCGGAGCTTCCGTGAAGCGTTGTTTGCAGTTAAAACTCAAAACACAGCCGTCTTTAGCTATTATAATAATATTAACGTGGAATTTACAACCGTCTTGACAATCTGAGAGTTTAACTTGTTTAGTAATTAAACGTTGCATGTATGTATGTTTGTTTTAGAAATTGCAGATGTCTAATCTCATGTCGTAATTAGGAAATAAATGTGACCAACCAAAATTATTAATCTAGTTTTTTTAAGCAATATGAATTAATAGTTGAAAACATAATAGAGAATAGCATTTGGCCCGTCTTATCTATGAGTAATAGTGACGGGGTGTGGTCTATGCGGCTCATGGACATCAGAAGTGCCCGGGGCAAAGTTAAACATCTGTCTACATGACAATGCTTTGCGAGAACGATCTAGCTTCAATCACAGAAGCTAGCATGCATTTTTTTTGTGTCTATAAAATAAAAAGCATTTTAACAATCTCATTATAATATACAGACGTCCGTATCGCGTTTTATACGTTCCTATGTTCATTGCGCCGTCTTGATGGCGAAATAAAAATGTTATTACTCAGTTTAACATCGTGGTGAAATTGATATAAGTATTCTTTGTTGGCACTCTTCTATTTCATTTGACGGACATTTAAAGACAATCTGGGAATGATTTCGTTTCACAATACACTTTTATGACTGAGTTATGGGCAGCGGTGGAATGTGTGCATTAAATTTAATGTTTTCGTACAGTTATGACTGCCACTTTTTAGGGTCATACTTTTTGTCTGTTGGCTGTACATATTGTTTAATTCGGTCCGTTATTTATATATGTATGACATTATAGTCGGAGACAATTGCAAGTGTACAAATTTGGAATTTTAATAAAAGTTTATATGTTGCAATGTTTGTTACTCAGTCACAAAAAAATGACTGGTTTCAATATTTAATTTGGATGAAATTACCCTCAAATCTGGATTGAAACATAGAATACATTTTATGAATCAGAGCAAGAGCCGAGCAACATCGGATATTTTTGTCATAATAAATTTGCAAGTTGTTCACTTCTTCTTTTTTGTCGTATCACTCTTGTCAGAGCGATCGTGGTCGTTAGTCAGTATCATTGCCCTGGGCAGATGCTATGCGTCTCATGAGCAATCGCCACTTCTCCCGGTTTGTGGTGAACATTTATTCAAATAACTTCAGTTGAACGTTCCATTGCATGGCCAACTTTCCACGTGGTCTGGTCGTGGTGCCCTCTACTTTGCACTGAACCACAAGGCGCTCTATGGGGTCACTTGTTCACTAGTTTATCTTAAATCGACTGTATTTCTGGACCAAAGTGTGAGGCAAATCATTATTTATCCCGGGAGAATGTAAGGTCTTTCGTGGTTTCGTGAACAAAGAGGGGTATTCCTCGCAAAAGGGGCGATATATTTTTTATTTCCTCCTTCTAAAGTTTTTTTAGCAACGCACATGGAAGTCGACAGTTCCGGGGACAGTCAATCCACCGCCAATCGTCTAGGACTCCTTTGAAACCGAGTTTGAATGTATATTTTTATGTTGTATGTATGTATATGTTACATACACTAATTGGTACTGTAGCCGTAGGTAGACGTTCAACTCAACTAGAGAATCGTCCAATGTACTTCGTGCAGCATACCGTTATTATTCAAACTATAATTTAAACTAATAGAGGGGGCTTTGAATTTCTTTTTCGTCCACAAAGTTACAGGCGGATTTGTAGATGCACTGGTATAGCACGATAAGTTTTCTATGATATTAACAAGCAAATCTTCTCGTAGAGCTGGTCTTTTGTTTCACGCTTCAAGAGAATAAATGCTATTTAGGCATTACCTGTTTCTCGCCTACATTATATAACAGAACAGAACTGATCAAACAGTAACAAAGAAAACACAGAAACCAAACATCAAATAAGAAAGTATTGTTAATAATGTATGTAAAGTATATATTTTTATAATAGTTTTTCAAATAGACGATTCTTTAAATAATAAGTAGAGGCGCATTGAAAAATATCCGCCCGTATGTGTTCGTTTCTCGATCAACTCAGACAATGTCATGTTTCGAGTGGAATCTACTCGATTCACTGCGATACTCGTGGGAGAAGAGTTTTAAACATCCTTCGTCCGGAAACCATCCAAGTGCTCATAAAACACTCACACAAGTATCCATATGGATTCGTGCCCCTGCGCCTTTATATTATTTGTATTCCCTTCGTTGACGTTCGAATATATTGTTTAACCCTATTGCATTAGGTAATGAAATTTCATGTCTTTTATAACATCCTAGATTAACAAAAATCATATATTACCGTTTTGTACTCAATCCGGACTATGATCTGCTTTGTCTTAATCTATTTATATAAAGAAGATACTATCATTTTGAGAGAATAAGGAATTTGCAAAGATTAAAATTTTAGAGATATCATAAAAGCGATTTATACTTCGATTGGAATGAGGATGTATGCGTTTCGATGAACAGATACTTACGTATTTTCCAATTTTTAATGTGTCTTTTTTATTTTATTTTTCATTGTTTAGATGTGTGGACGAGCTCACAGCCCACCCGGTATTAAGTGGTTACTGCAGCCTATAGACATCTACAACGTAAATGTGCCACCCACCATGAGATATAAGTTCTAAGGTCTCAGTATAGTTACAACGGCTGCCCCACCCTTCAAACCGAAACGCATTACTGCTTCACGGCAGAAATAAGCAGGGTGGTGGTACCTGCCCGTACGGACTCATAACAGGTCCTACCACCAGTAAAGTGTCTACCCGATACTGCTCAATTATTATTGAAAGCTTGTTTTAATGATACAATTGTAATGCTTGTCGTACAAGCAAGTAAGTGAGCGAGTGCGCGATACGTCACAAGTAAGTTGGAAGGAACACTTTAAAGTATTTCCGCGTAGCGCGGTACGGATCCGCGAACGGGGCCGGATAAATGATTGATGGCGGCCCTCCAAGTATAAACTCGATTATCCGACGAGACGCGAACAACTTACAACTTTTATGTAACGATGGATCAGGATTATTTGAAACTTTCTCTCGGAAAAAAAAATCGACTCACGACACACTCATATTTGAGCTGAATATCAATGACAATGCTGTTCGGAGAAGTGTATTGTAAATTATAAAAAAATTGATCAATCAAAGTGAATCTAAAATATACTTGGCCTTCCAATTACTCACGATTGTCAAAAATAGAAATAATAAGAAATAAAATTTTCAACATCATACACAAATTCTACGTTGAAATTCTACGTTGCAAATTTTAAATCTAAAGAAAAATGGTTGGGTTAGATTATTCAATCAGTTTTTTCTTATTACTATATGAATGACTGAGCCATTTACCAGGTAGGTGAACCTATAGGTTGTTATAGACATCACAGCGTGAGTGCCAGAACAAACACCGAGACATGAGGTCCAAGTTACAATTGCATTGTTTAACGACTGGCCCCTTAAGCCAGAAAACATGACACCTTCAAGGAAGATCTAATCAGGATGGTAGTAATTACAAGTGCAGACGCGTAACCAGTCAACCTCTTCCACCAACAAAAGTAGCATTCGTTTTTGGAAACATAAAAGAAGGCGGTTGATGAATCTTCAATATTAATTAATTAAGTGTGGGACAACGTAAATAATAAGTATTGCATAGCCATTTAATTCGTTATAATTTCATAAAGATCCTTCCTGTTTCCTCTCTACGACCATCTGGAGAATAACTGAGTCTCCGCTAATTCTTTCTGTGGAAAATATCCTACAAAAATTCACTGTGGGAACGGTTAATTTGTTTGCTCGGAAACGTTTACGGAAAAATAGTTACGGTAACACAAAACTCGGAGACATATAGTTGAATAACTGGCTAAAGCATTACAGGAATCCACCAAGAGTATTTTTACTCAATACGGCTTGTATAAATCAGAGCCGCTTAGTCGGTAGCTTTCAACAAAAAATTTCATTATAGAGAAAAGGAAACGATGTAGCTGCACAAATATTTGTTTACCCAGTTTTTTGTTTGTATAAACATACAAGTACAACAAGGTTGTGTACAAATCGTTTGCTTCGATAGATTGTACGCTTACCGCCAGTCGGGTGGAAGAAATTCGAACATTTTAGCGTCTTACCATCTCCACACTCCACACTCGTAGCCCCACCGTCGTCTAGAGCTCTCAAACGCGATTTAGTAAGGCTACTTTACAGACGGCTTGTCTATACGAGTATTATAGTTACGTCACCTTTATTTCAAAATGATTTGAAAAGAAATGAAATTTGAGAATGCGATGAGTTTGTTTGTTTGATGATGATTTGCTCGTGACAGGGTTTTGTATTGGATATATTAATAAACTAAAATTTTTTTCTGTGAACAAACTGTTAATCTCAACCTTAAGTATCGAATTGCATAGGAAAAGTCAATTATACTGTATTCACTACATAGTATAAAACAAAGTCGCTTTCCCTGTCCCTATATTTGTCTGTCCCTATGTATGCTTAAATCTTTAAAACTACGGAACGGATTTTGATGCGGTCTTTTTTAATAGAGTGATTGAAGAGGACGGTTTATATGTATAAGAACATCCATTAAATAGTAGAGAAACTAATGATAAAGTACAGTTTCCGAAGCGAAGCGAGGGCGGGTCGCTACTCTGATATAAAATACGTCTTTATCTTGTGTATTATTGAAGATATTATTAACACAGAGGGTCTGGTTTTTTCTGTATGTGTGCGTGTTGTGTCCCACGGAGAGTGCTCTGAGGAATTGTTTGAGGGTTCTTAGGGTGACTACGAGTTTTCCTTTACAGTATCGTAACGCACACAACCGGAACAGGGTTCATCCTCACGATGTAGAAGCAATGCAATCATCCACAAAGCGTGTTCATAAGTCTTCTCTGCCACCTACCGGATGGTAATCTTGCTTTGTGATGAGTTTCCTTCACTATTTCCTGAGTGCCATAATAGTTTATTTTTCAAAATTATTTTAAAGCGTGTATTTAACGATACACTATGCCTTTGTTATGCTCTTGCTGATTTTCATGACCGAAGATGATCACTTACCACTAGGCTGCACTGGCTGTTTGGAATATTACGTATTGCTTACGAAGACAGTATAATCCATATAATGTTCTAATAAATAGCATAAGTACTTCTTCTATGATACTACAAATGAAAGTTACTTTTTATTGCTTAGTTGGGTTGACGATCTCACAACCCACTTGGTATTAAGTAGTTACCGGAGCCCATAGATATCCACCCCGAGGCATGAGTTCTGAGTATCAGTTTTTACAGTACAACGGCTGCCCTACCCTTCGAACCGAAACGCATTACTGCCTCACGGCAGAAATAGGCCGTGTGGTGATACCTACCCATGCGGGTTCACAAGACGTCCTACCATCAGTAATTATTTACTATAACTAAAGTAAAGTATTTAAACTATAAGCTGAATGATGGCAAATGCTTGTAGAAATAAAAAAATGACAAATATGCCGTAAATATTTCGAGATTTAACAAAGTGTTAATTATACTTCTTGTATTTTACCATTTTTTTTTTTTTTTTTTGGTCAGGAGGAAATCGCCGGACTTCCGCCCTTTTCTGGGGATACTGGGCGGGGTATGTCAGAGTCGAACTGACTAAAACCTCCTGTCGCTCAACAACCAACGTCCAAACCTCGCATGAGACAGAACTCATGACAAGGCAAAGGGGGGAAAGTGAAGCGTTTAGTGCGGAGCACATCTCTCCCATCACCCTCCACCTCGGGACGCCGGACTGGCGGTCGTCGGCGCCACGACCACCAGCCCTCTCGGTCGGCAGACTGTCCGAAGCCCGCCTAGATGGCGCCGGTTAGAGTGGGTTACCCTACGGAATACCCCGCTGGGCCAGAACCAGCGTGGGTCGAGGATAGCCGGCCTTCCATCACCCGGATGCTCTTGCGTAAAACGCGTGCAGAGCAGCTTGCACGTCGTCTTCTTAGGCCCCCCTCGCCGGTCCCCAGACCGACATGTGAGGGGGACCCGAAACACTTAGAGGGCCAGGGCTTGGGCGAGATCCGCCTCCCTGGCCCCCGCTCGACGGCGGCGGGATTGTGCGTCTCTCACGCGCCCCGCCGCCTCCTTCTGCGAGATGGTGCACTCGCAGAAGTCGAGCATCGCCTTCCACGACTCGTCGTCGCCGAGCATCGATGCCACAACACTCGGCAACGACAAGTCGGTTCCTATTTTTGCGACGAGGACACGGCGCCACCCCTCCCATGCGGGGCAGGCGACGAGCGTATGCTCTGCCGTGTCCAAGTCGCAACCACAATGGTGGCACTCTGCCGTCGGCTCGGCTGTGATCCGGTGCAGGAACTCACCGAAACAACCATGCCCAGTGAGCACCTGCGTGAGCCGGAAAGTGAGGCGTCCTCTGTCACGATTCACCCAATCCACAAGGACCGGGCGAATCGCCTCGACGGTCCTACGACCAGCCGAAGGATCAGCCAGCCGTCTGGACCATGACTCCAGCACGGACCGCCGAGATTGGGCCCTCCGCGCTCTGACCACACTGGGGCTGGGACGCACCACGCCCCGGGCACGAAGTTCAGCCCGCCACTTATAGTCAGCGGCGAGCGCCTCCGCTTCCAGAACCCAAGGCGGCGTCCCAGCCAGTACACACGCCGCCTCAAAGGAGATGGTGCGATAACCACGGATGACCCTGACCGCGATGGTGCGTTGCGGCCGTTGCAGCAGCTTCGCCACCCCCACGGCCAGGGACTGGCCCCACACGGGCGCCCCGTATAGGGCCATTGATCGCACCACCCCCGTATAGAGACGGCGCGTCACCCGGTCAGGCCCCCCGACGTTGGGCAGAAGCCGGCTTAGCGCGCCGGCCACTCCCAACAAACGAGGGACCAGGTTCTGAAAGTGAGCACGGAAGGTCCAACGACTGTCCAGAATGAGGCCGAGGTACTTCAACTGCACCCCGACCCCGATACGGACGCCTCCAACCACGATATGGGCATCGACAGGTGGCACTCTCCGGGGCCTGTGGAACCACATGGCCTCGGATTTACTGAGCGCCACGTCGAGGCCCAATCTCCTAATTTTGCCGACGACATGCGCCACCCCAGCCGTAGCAAGACGGGCAGACTCAGCAAAACTCCCCCCCCGGGCCACGACCAACGTGTCGTCCGCGTAACAGATTACGCTCAGGCCCGGGAGGAGTGTATTTTACCATAGCAACATTTACTAACAGTTAATCGATACACACGATTTGTATTGAAGGAGCCTTGTTGCCGTATTTCTCAAATTAATATTTAACGCGGATAATTTCGTAATCGTCGCCTACCGAATTTTGTACAGGAATTTTTCCAGTTAATTTTTTTTTTAAATGTAAAAACATTGTCAGCGCATATTTTATTACTATAATTTTAAGTGCTAAAACTATTTTGTTACAAGTTTGTTTGTAAAAAATTAAAAATACTAGCAACTATTAAATGAAGAAAAATTTGAATAAGATTTGAATGTCAATCTAGTGAAAGGTGTGGTAAATGCCATTTGAGGTAGACGAGTTAAAGGTTCATCCTTTATGCCCTAATGCTGCATTAACATTATTTAGTAATGACCGTCAATCTTGAAACGAAAGTTCGAAGTATCAAATATTTTTTAATAACGGTTGACCTACCTATAAAAATATGGGGTAGTGCTAATTGCACACGTACTTTTTTTACCAATACACTGGTAGCTTGAGGGGCTATTACAACTACGCTGTAACTGTTAGACGAGCTCACGGGGCTCAACATGAGAGAATATGCTAACACTCGACCTAACAAGAGCAGTGCTTCGCAGAATCTATTACCGGATCGTATTCGTGACCCACTGAGAAGATGCGGCGAGAAACTCAATGGGTTAACATACGTAGAATGTTGATCCGAACACGCGGAGTGAATGAACTCATCATTTTTTTAATTGCTTATACGGGGGGAAGAGCTTATAGCCCACATGGTGTTAAATGGTAACTGGAGTCCAAAGACAACAACTTAAATGCCGCCACCCACCTTCAAACACAAGTTCTAAGTTTTAATTCTATAGTACATGGCTTCAGTAGCCGTTCCCCATCAGGTGGGCTGTACGCTCATTTGCCTACAAGGGCAATAAAAATAATGCATCGTGTGTGGTCGAGCATCACTTAAGAACGGTTGAATTGATTGAGCTGATTTATTTTTCCTACCTTGTTCATTATTGTAACAATAAAGTTTTTTAAACGATTGTTTTCGAAAATCCACTTGTTAATATTAATAGTGAAATGCTAGCAGTTTCCATTAGTACACCATATAAAAATGAGTACACTATTTATCATTGTATCTTCTGTTACCACGTTGATTTCTGAAATAAACTAGCTAGTTTCTGAAATAAACGTTATTCAATTATTTTTACTGAGTAATCGTGTTCGCAAAAAACATAAACACGGACTTTAGTCTACGTCGTGGTTTATGATCCCGAACATAAAAGATAAATGTATGGATCATAACAAAACAGCAACTTCCATTTTGAGCGCCAATGATCGGAAACAACGTTGCGTGTTTATGCTTCGGAGACATAAAGAATTTCCACATAAATTGAAGATAGGAAAGTAATATTGATTGATAACCCAATTCACGGTGTTTCGGAACTGAAAGGATCGCGCTCGTCCCGGAATATCGCTACCAAATTACGGCTTATCATATGCTCCTCTTCTGGGCTTTTTTTGGGGAAATTCTATGGCGACCATGAGTCTTGTTATCCGAGTAGGTATACAGCATTTGTCGATTTATAAAATTTAAACTTTTTTTTTAAATCTTAATTGTCATACAAATTGACATTAGTATTTTTGAGTAGACCGGTTTATGAACTTATGTAATTAATATGTGACGGTATCATCATCATTATCCTGTCCTTCTCCTAGTCACCTGGGGTCGGCGCAACATGTTTTCTCCTTCCATACTCTTCTATCATATACCATTTCTTCACTCACTCTCCTCCTACCCATATCGTATTTCACACAATCCATCCATTTCTTCTTAGGTCTACCTCTTCCTCTTCCTCTCGTAATATGTGACGGTATATCAATCAGATATCAATCTCAACGGGAACGGTCATGTAACAATTGAGCAATTTTTTAGAAATAATTGACATAAAAAATCTTATACATATATGTAAATATATCCAACAAAACGTTGTTCGTTAAATAAAAGCTAGTAACAAATTATTTATTATATTACAATCATCAATCATATGCGATAATTATACATAGTACTATCATCAACCAGAGGCGAGAAGGAGACAAGCAAAAATAAAATAAATTTTTTGTTCAATGGAAAAGATTTTATCATAAATTCGTTTCTCTGTGACGAAAATAAAAATAAATTCAATGTTCTTTTATCGAGATCGTATCAATCTACTTTTGTTTGCATCGCTTTTTTCACCTCATAATAAAGACGGGAGGGAGCCTTTAAAAGTCGGTTTTAAACGTAATACGTTATAAAAGTGGCGTTGCTTTAGAGCTTTCTGTGGTATCGTTGGAAGCGACTTGCGGATAAATGATTGATAGCTCGTGACGTCACTCACAGTGCGCTGTCATGCATCACATTCACTTCGAGAACAGCGAAAATGTTTCAAAGAATTTTGGAGCAGTGAGAAAAATCAATGAAACAATTACTAAGTAAATTGTCATAGGCATTTACTTTAAACAATATGCTATTTTCAATTTGGATTCTACAGATAACCAATTTCTGAATAACTTATTGGCTCTCAACTACTCATCTGCTCATCATTTGTCCGAAGTTACTTAATATTATTTTATAACTTTATCTTTATTTGATAATTCAATATCTGTATTCAAGTGGAAAATTAAAGAAAAATATACCATCTGTTAGCCAGTCAATTTTAAGCTCATCGTGACTTAAAGGATCGCTTAAAACGCCTGATGCGTCCGTACTGGGTGCGACTGTGCCGGTGTTCGAATCCCGCAGGCAGTTATCAATTTTTCTAATGAAATACTTACTTAATAAAAGGTCATGAATACCGTCAGAAATAGTTATATTTAGCGGTATATATCTATATGTTGTATGTGTGTATTTTCTTTAATAATGTATTATTAACACCGCAAAATACCTTCTGTATCTTTATCTTTTCCAGAACTTTTCTTAATTAAGCGATTGTCTGGGAGAAACTGCTTTTAGCGATAATACCGCCTATTGTACAAATGTATCTGCTTGTTGACTGTTTTGTAATGTTAATTGTGTTTTGGTGTGCAATAAAGTATATTCTTTCTCTCTCTCGCTCTCAGAAACGACTTCCATGCTGAAGTAATAGCATCATGTAATATAAATTAAATCCCACAAAAAAATTGCGTAATTACTGCTGGTAGGGCGTGTAGTGAGCTCGCACGGGTTGGTACCACCGGCAGGCGTTGTATTATAAAATTGAGACTTAGAACTGATGTCTCAGGTTGGGTAGCTGTATTTATGTTGTGGATATCTATGGTCTCCGGTAACCATTTAACATCAGGTGGGCCGTGAGCTCGCCAACTATCTAAGCAATAAAAAGAGTTGGTCAGGGTCAATTAAAATCGTTCTCAAAACTTAAAACGGGAATAATTAACAATCTTAAAGTAATTGACATAGACCAATGTAATTAATTTACTAAACTAGGTACAAATAGTTTTTTACTAAGGTGCATCCGTGTGAGTCCGCATATAATGCGAAAACAGCTGGCGACTCCCCTAGCTTTGTCATGTCCGTGGATTCTGTGCGTCAGTTCATTTCTAAATACAATTTCATTGTGTTTAATGTAAGTAGTTTTAGGCAAATAGATTACGGGTAAATCTATACATACAAATAAATCAAATTGGAGTGTCTGTTTGTAATAATAAAATAACTAACCACTTTTTACTAAATGCGTAAATGTATATGTAAGCTTGAGGGTAGATATTATCTTGTTGAACACCAAGTAAAACGAAGTCACCTTTGGTTTCTGATTTAATCAACAATATGTTAACTTGACAATTCACTTTAACACTTGTCCAACTTTAACCAGTACGTACAACAGTCACTGAATCACACAACGTAACAACGATATAGTAAGTGCACCGGGCAAACGCAGTCGAACGAATGTTCATTTCAAGGCACGTTCCGCCTTTTTATACTAGCCGGCGCAGCTGGCTTATGAGTCACTTCTGTTGCAGCTGTTGTTTACGAGTGGAACGACACGGCCGGCGCACCTGGCTTGTGTGAGTCACTCCTATTGCACGTGCTATATAACATAAATATCGTTAACGCCGTCACGGCCATACTGACGTGCGCTCGTCCTCGTGCGCGCATTCTTATGGTATGTCTGTGAACAACAAACGTGTTCGTTCATCCTGACATTAACGGATGCAACTTAAAACGTGGTCTATGATATTAACAATCTAGTACGGTTCGGTTCGCATAATTCTTCAGAAAATCCTACACTGGCTATAAATAACCTTCAGACTGCTTACATACCTGGGCCAGTTCATTTAAAACTCTTCAGGTATGTAAGTATGTCCCTTTTAACTTAAACCGGAATTGTTATCCCTTCAGTTTTTCGAACTGGACCGGATAATGCTAGACCGAATCGCAATCCCTGTAGCTAATTGTTGTGGCTAATCTGGATGAAAATCCCTATAGCCAAGCCATTGGACCGGACAGACCCCTCAATGACTTCACACTTTCTTTTTTTTTTTTTTTTTTCTCTTTTTTTTTTGCTAGTCCGGATTAACATCTCTCTAGCCACATACAATTCTCTTTTTTTTTTTTTTTAATCTGCGTGTACGGTAGCGTTTGTTAAAACATTTCTTAAACCAGAACATTTATACGGAATTTCTTCAGAAATAGTGCGAGACCGACCATCGTTTTCTACATTTCCAACACCTGCACCTGAGGTGCCTGAGCTTACAGACATTGTATCACTACCCACAGACTATGTTTGCTGTATCGCTATTTGCGGACAAAAATGTCGCTTCTATTGTCAGTGATAGAGTCGTCATCATTAAGATCAGTTTCATGAACAAGATTAATTAACCCATCTGTGTACGCCGTCACGTCATCGTCACTATAATTTTCAGAAATTTCTAGTAGGCCTGACGGGCCTCCAGGTATTTCACGTAAGTTTTCATGGGGAAATTTGTACACTCTATTAGAACTATTTACATTTCTCAATTTATACCTATCGTTTTCCAAAACTACAGTAATGTTGAAGGGACCTTTACATTTTCGGTCAACTTACGAAAACAAAATCCCCAGCGGAAAAGAGGTTGACTTTAGCTTTGCCTCGACTAAACCAAGCTTCTGTTTGTGCCCTTTTTTTATGTTTTCGCCGGTCTTCGACCGTGCTAAATCAAGATCTAATCTAGAGGGATTATCACTCTGTTGAAACTTTAAGATATTTCAAGTGAACTACCCTGAACGGCAAACGTCTATTCTATTGGAGTAAACCCTGTTACTCGACAACGTGCACTATTAAGGGCGAGTTGAATATCCCCTAAGTGCTCTTACCATCATGATTGGTCTAAGTTACTTTCAGATCAAAGAGTGACTTGTTCATGAAACCGCTTACCATTGAATAAATTACTATGACTTTGTTTTATAAGACTACATTCTGACCCTGAATGGAACATAAAGGGGAAGCCAAAACCACTTATCTGTAACACACTGAAGCTCTGGAACACACGTTGACGTCTCTGGTTGCACCTGCCACAGCACCTGGAGCAGTGTCGTTTTTCTTCTTGTAGCGCATGGAACACCCAGAAGCTACATGACTCGCATCACCGCACACGTAACAGCTGACTTGCAGGCGAGAGTCGGGCGCCCACGGATGAGGAGGTTGTTCAGGTTTTGCTGGAATATCGAAAAAAGTTTGAGAGCAGTATCTGTCGCAACACCCTTCGGCACGATGCCCAGGTTTTCCGCAGAAATGGCAGCTTCCACGGAAAAAAACTTCGAGAGCGTTTTGGTTCTTTATCAGGATCTTCGTTTTTTCTTTTGAGGGTAAAGCCACGTAATGTGTGAAATAGACGATTTTTTGTGGTAATAACGACAGAGTTCAATTCCCGACGGATTCTTTCATCACACTGCGACAGTATTGATATAACAAATCCGGTGGCTATTTGTTCTGGCACATTAGCGTCGGGAATCTTCTTTATAAGTTGCCATAGCCGGATACCGGCTTCAGCTGGTCCCTTTTTGCTTTCCATTTCAAATTTAATAACCAGGTCGAAGTGGTCTTGCATAATTAGATAATTTTGTCAGCATCTCTTTAATAGTAGGCCAGGATATCTTACCAGGCTGTATTTTTGCGAGGCAAGTAGCAGCTCGAGCCTTAAGCGAATGTGTGAGAGTCAAAATTAAATCGACACCATCCAATACTTCAACTACTTTAAACGGCCCTTTAAACTTCGTATCTAATTTCGTTTGATTATGCTCTTCGTATTAATGTGTGGACGAGCTCACAGCCCACCTTGTGTTAAGTGGTTACTGGAACCCATAGACATCCACAGCGTAAACGCACCACACACCTTGAGATAGAAGTTCTAAGGTCTCAGTATAGTTACAACCGCTGCCCCACCCTTCAAACCGAAATACACCACTGCTTCACGGCAGAAATAGGCAGGGTGATGGTACCCGTGCGGTCGATGGCACTATACGGAGCACCCGTCTGGTGCCACGTCCTTACCCACGAGAACGTCGCCGCGCTGCGACGCCGGCAGCGCGCGATCGCAGTCAGAGTTATTCAATGATACCTCACAGTCTCCTACGAGGCGGCGCGCCCTAGCGCAAGTGCAGCGGGAGCGCGGGGGCTCCAATATCGGCAGTCCGTGCTGGAGGCGTGGTCTCGTCGTTTGGCGGACCCGTCGGCCGGCCTCCGTACCGTCGAGGCGATCTGCCCGGTTCTCGCGGACTGGGTGGGCCGCGACCGCGGAAGTCTCACCTCCGGCTACCTGTGCAGACTCACAAGACATTTTACGCCATGCAAACTTCTTACCGCAACAAATCTTACCAGCCACCACGCAAACTACAATTTTACGGGTTCCACCTCTCTTACACGATGTTACTCCCACACTGAGGAAGCCAACCGCGAACACATGTCAAGCACGCACAAGCACGCACTTCACCGGAAAAACCTGAATCCGCCAGCGGAACCCGAACACCGCCGCATCGCCAGACACGAACGCACCGGACGTCTTATCTTACAGGTCACGACGACTTCAGATGTGTCAATTTTTCTTCCCCACGGAAACTTGCTTGCTTTCTTGTTTGCTTGCTTGCTTGCTGGAGCCCGAAGTCATCGAACGTGTAGTGTTATTGGTATTGAATCGAGTAGATTCTAAAATTTCAGCGACAATTCACAGTCTCATGTCCTGGTTTACTGTACTAGTGCCATGTAACTCTAGCAGTAGTCATTGGCTTAAAAACGATTCGTGTCGGAACTACCCACTCGTCATGACAGATCCATTATTGCGATCGAAGTTTCACTTGAGATTTGCACTTGCCTTAATTTCTTGCAATAGCTTGTTACGTGTTGTATTTCCGTTAGTAAATGCCATGTGATGAAGTTGACAGTCAAACTGGGCAACATGAGCCAGAACGTAAGATGTGACGATTTCTTCGTGGCTCAGATCTTCCATCGAGGTAACAGAGACGTTATTACACGACTTACGTATGCTGCATTCACGCTCTTGTGGCGTACCACTACTAGTATTCTGATCTGCATCATGTTTTTTTGCTGTACTTCGAACATGTTCAAACACGTCACGCCAGTGAGAGTAGAGTCCTGATCTCACTTCTGATGTAAGCTTGAGGGTAGATATTATCTTGTTGAACACCAAGTAAAACGAAGTCACCTTTGGTTTCTGATTTAATCAACAATATGTTAACTTGACAATTCACTTTAACACTTGTCCAACTTTAACCAGTACGTACAACAGTCACTGAATCACACAACGTAACAACGATATAGTAAGTGCACCGGGCAAACGCAGTCGAACGAATGTTCATTTCATTTTTTTTTTTTTTTTTTTTTCCTACCTAAGCTGAGAGCCTTGAGAGGCTATGTCAGCGTAACCCTAACTTTAGTAGGTGAGCTCACGGGGCTCAAACCTGATGACGTTGCTAACACGAACCCTAGCAAGAGCCGTGCTTCGCAGAATCTACCACCGGATCGGAAACGCGACCCACTGAGAAGATCCGGCGAGAAACTCAGTGGGCTGTGTCTGAGAGTTAATTTACTCGTCGAGCCCTTCGTCGCAAGCGACGGGTTCGACGAGAACGGTGACCGGTGCTTGAATTACCTAAAAGCACCGTTAGTGGATCGGGCGGATCCGAGATGACGTGTTTTGGGCGACGTCGACTGCTTTCCATTCTGTCCGCAGGATCGGGAATGTAGTTACCGGCGGCCACGATGAGAGGGTTCTCGTGTCGTGCCGCTTTATCGAAGTGGCGCATGGACGCCGACTGCAGATACTTACTGATGGACTCTAAGTCCAGGTCGTCATGGAGGTCGACGTTCCTGACGAACCACGGGGCTCCGACGGCTATCCTGCAAAAACGGGATTGAATGACTTGGAATGATTTTAAGTGTATGCGGGCCGCGTGAGCGAACACTACACTTGCATAGGTCATGACGGGGCGTATGCAAGTTTTGTAGAGTGTCACCTTATTTCTAAGGGACATTTTACTTCGCCTACATATCATCGGGTAGAGACGTCCTAGAATGAAGGCGGCACGGTCGCGTACCGTCTTAATGTGGGGGCGGAATGTCATCCTACTGTCGAGGGTGACGCCTAAGTACTTGACCTTCGGGGCCCACGGTATGGGCTGGTCGAACATCGTGATTGGGCGAACGGTGGGGGCGGGGGTGTTGACGCGCCTAGTCGGGAGAGGGATGCTCAGCGTGGTGTTCGGAGGGCGACCCCTTTTGAAGAGCACCGCTGTGCTTTTCGTGGGGTTGATGTCGATGCGCCACTTCCGGAACCACTGTCCCATGGTGGTAGCTGCGGTCTGAAGTCGTCGATGAAGCAACGCCTTCTTCCTACACGAGTAGTAGATGGCGGTGTCATCGGCGAAGAGCGCCAGATGGGTCTCCGGAGACCGGGGTATATCGTTGATATACAAACTGAATAGTAACGGGGAGAGGGCGGAGCCTTGCGGGACTCCGGCTGTGACGTGTTCATTTCAAGGCACGTTCCGCCTTTTTATACTAGCCGGCGCAGCTGGCTTATGAGTCACTTCTGTTGCAGCTGTTGTTTACGAGTGGAACGACACGGCCGGCGCACCTGGCTTGTGTGAGTCACTCCTATTGCACGTGCTATATAACATAAATATCGTTAACGCCGTCATATACACAGTACATATACCAAAATAACATTTTTTGTCTATCTGTCTGTCTGTTTGTTCCGGCTAATCTAATTTCTGGAACGGATTTACCGATTTTGACGAGACTTTTACTCATAGGTATGATATAAGGAGTAACTTAGGCTATTTTTTTAGAATAGCTTCGCCCCGCTGCGTCACCCGCGGTACGCCTATAATCGCGGGTAGCATCGCGGGACTCAGCTAGTAATAAATAAATTTGATTTGATGAAAAACAAATTGGATAAATCTTTTTTGGACACAGCTTGTTAAGTATACCTTTTTTAGTAGTCACCAAAACTATTTTAATTTTCGGGAATCCAATTAGCCCTAAGTACACATATGTATAAGTACACATTGAATAGCATCAATGATGTAGCCAAGAAGTCGGATTGAAACAATAACAAATATCGACGTAGACCATCATATTTATACAAAGTTGTGAATCTTTGTATATATCATGTATCACATATTTACTCCCAGTATACTGCTTAATGTTCGGGATGGCAGACTTTCTGCAAACTCATAAATAGAATTCGACGGAAAAGTTCGTCGACATGAATCCACGGGTGTTTGTACATCATTTCCTTATTTCAAAATATTCAAATGTAGGGTGAAACTCCGGCTGCCAGATATATCGCACTGTTAGAGTTAGCTTTGAGCAAAACTTTAAAGAGCCGCAAAGGTTCATTTGGATGGAACTTGGCATGTAATTTGCATACTTATTTACATTATCTCTGCTGCACACAAGTGGGACCCTTTATTATCAAATTCGTAATACAGGGGAGGAGCAGAACACACCGTCTGAATACAAAGTCGAAGTCGAAAGTGATTATCGCCAAATTGCATGCAAAAATCCTCCGATTAGCAAAGCAATAAAAAGGGGCTTTAGCTAAAAAAAAAACTTTTGGATTGCACACAATTTTTGCTAACGTTTATTTTCAAAAAAAAATTTTTCTGGAAAACGTACTTACGTACGTATCTTGATTCATTATTCTAAAATATACGTTGAAAAATCATTTTTTATATTTGCGTATTCATAAATACAGGGCAACACAACTTAGGATGATTGTTTTCATTTTTAAATATGAATAAATAAAGTACAATATCATGGTAATTCGATTTTTCTCTAAAGTGGATTTGAATTTTTTTTAGTGATATCGTGTAATCTAATTTCATTGCTTTTATGTCATTTTAGATATAATATATTTTTATAATTGTGCTGTTGAAATGTTAATTTTTATTTAGAAATTACATATTTGACACCTTTCAATTAAAATGAACCAGTCAACTTACTTCGCCTTATTTCGCTATAGAACGAACTCTCTATATTAAATGATTTTTTAGTTCGGCTAGCTACATAAGCTTGTTTTTTAGTGTGACAACAAATATTTTAATTTACAATATTTTCAGGCGATCTAGTCTTTTTGGTTATTAATTTAAAAAATCCAAAAAGTGCATTGAGCTTTTTTTTTGCCTACTGCCTCAACTCCCAGTAGCCTGGGGCTGTTCTGGCTTCACCGATACTGGCAGGCGAGCTTACGGCGCTATATCTAAAAGAATTTGCTAGCATCTGCCGTAGCAAGTGTAGTGCTTCGCTGGTTGTACTATTGGATTCGACCCACTGAGGAGATCCGACGAGAAACCATTGTGTCTATGTCTCAGTGGGATAAATTATACGTCGGACTATTCGTCGGGTTCGACGAGAACGAGGTCCAGTGTTTGTAATTGAAAAGATCACCGAGATTGAATCGATAGAATCCGAAAAACATGTCTGCGGCAGCGGAGATTGTTCGCTGTCACGTCATTTGCGTCAGCCATAGAGTTTACAGTGGAATAAGAGGGTTATCGTGCCGTGCTGATTTCCTGAAGAAGCGTCCTGACGCTTTCTTCAGATACTTACGAATTAGTTCTAAGTCTGTCACTGTGAAAATCTATATTCCTTATATACCATGGGGACTCAACGGCGGTTCTGAGAAAACGGCTTGTATTACTTGCTGCGTACAGCTGCGAATGCCGCACTTGCAAAAGTCATGACCGTACGCATGCAAGTTTTATAGCGAGAGTGTCGCCTTATTACGAAGGTATAATTTAATTTGCCTACAGATTATCTGATATGGCGTTTAAGATACATATAAAATTTGTGTTCCGTTGCTACGGAACACAAATTTAGGCGTGGATTACACTTTTTATTGCGCTTGTAGAGACCTCTGCAAAACAGTGGAATGAAAAGTACCCTATAATATTTCATAGTGTTCACACTATTTCCACACCCAATATCGTCACAATATTTCGGAAGGTTAGGCGTGAAAATTTAATAAACAAATATAATTACTTTCGTATCAATATTAAATAATTAGTTACATCTAACAGTAAAAAATTAAATTCCAATGTTTTTTAACTACGATACTCGAAAATAGTCGAATTTAATAAAATACATTCTATATTCTGTTCCAAATTATTTTTAGTTGTTTTTTAATTATCCACTTTCTAGTTTTATTACTTTTTCTTAATGTATATACACACCGGATTCTCCTATTTAATTTCATAGATTGCCGTGGTATCACCGATGTGAAGGTCAAAGACCTCCCACTAAACATAAAACGCATTTAGCAACTTTTTGGATATTTATTCGCAAAGGGTTGTCGAGGTACATAAAATTAAACCCTACCCTTTGCTTTGGCCAGCAAAGGAGGCCCGTAAATTAGAAAACTAAACTGTGGATCTCACCCCGGGATTCAATTTGCTGCTAATCATATCTGAAGGGTGTGAGGAGATCGATTGAGTGCCAGCCCTTACTTACCTTAGCGGATTTTAGCCATTGTATTTGCAACGAGATTTTGTTACTTGCAGTATTGAGGGTTTTATTTAATTATTGATCATCCACAAATAAATGCAAATAAGTACCACATCACAATACAATGGCTGTTTCAAAATTCATGTCCAGAGCTCGCAGTAGTAAAGCGTTTGCGGTTGGAAACATTGTGGTTAAGAAATTCAAGGCACATGTGACCAAGGCCTTAGTGACATCTGCTTTGGTCAATTTAACTATGTCTGTTAGCGAGAGCTACTTACAGAGCTGTATGTATTTAATGTGGCACTTTGAAGGGTTAATTTAAAGAGTTTGTGTTAACATAAAACATTTATATACATGTCTTTTTTCTGATTCTTGAATCCGAAATCAAAAGAAGATGAAAAGATTTGATTAATTATGGAAAGGGAATATAGCGCTTGATACAACATCGCGTATTTTAATGTGATTATTTAGGACTTTTAGCTTATAAGGGAGGTACTAACCATTATTATGCGAGCTAATCCGGAGATTGTTGTGTACGAACCTCAATAGGTAATAATATGAATTTTACTAATTATTTTTACACATTATACTTTCACATTATCTTCGTCTATTAGTATTCGCTATCAACTACTTTCCAGTAAAATGAAAATACTAAAATGGCAATGTATTCTACCTGAATATATACCCGTTGCATTGAAAGTTGAATATTCCCTGAGTGATCACATTCGTATACGACACCAAAAGAAAGTGCATTCGGCGCAAACTACGATTTCTTTTCTGCGTCTCGCTTGGAGGTCGACTTTCAGTGCTATCTGTCGACGCTTCGTAGGAAAATTTTACCAAATCATTCAACTGAAAAGTCCTATTGAACACCTTCTCACTTTATGACATATTGCACTCTGAAGCATTGTGTATGCAGCAGGGTTAATGTAATTCTATGAGAAAATGTTCTTTTAAAATCTTCATCTATTGCAAGAAATATGAGATAATAATTATTAGCTTTCTACCACCCCGCCTATTTCTGCCGTGAAGCAGTAATGTGTTTCGGCTTGAAGAGTGGGGCAGCTGAACTTATATTTCAAGGTGGGTGGCGCATTTACGTTGTAGATGTGTATGGGCTCCAGTAACCACTTAACGCCAGGTGAACTGTGAGCTCGTCCACCCATTTAAGCAATAAAAAAAAATAAAAAAAAAAAAAAACTTTGGCCTGCCAAAAGGCAGATGCGTTTTAGATGCATTAGAGATTTAGTTTCCATTGCTAACCAGATCGCCAGATTTGGTTGGGAAGAAATTACGGAATCGGTTGAACTGAAATAATTTAAACTCATTCATATAAAATTCTGCCTCAGAGTTGTCCCGTTCAAAGACAAGCTTCTTAGTCAGCACTCACACTGTGTTAAAACTCTTAAACGAGCAGATCACGAGTTCCCTGCGCTGTAATTCTTAAATGAGGATACTAGAATTTACGGAATGAATAACCATGTCAACCGATCAACAGTATTAAAGATGACAACAAATAGTTATAAAGTTCCGATAGTGTTCGGAATTTTAGCAAATAATGGTAAATAATTCGCATTCTTATAAGCGTGCTGTACGCTAAGGAACTCCGGTTGGAAACCATCTAAATGCTGACTGAAGCTACAGACTACGTAGTTGAGGTGAATAGTTGAAAAGGAACGTACTTATTGTTATCGCACGTCGACGCACGAGAATGCGAACGACAGAAACTTCCCCGTACATTTTACCACGCAAACTACCTCTGAACAACAAACTATTGACCTCATCCTGAACATAGACAGCTTTTAATATAGCGGAATTGCCCCGACATCATTTTGTCGCAGCAAATATTACTTTAATCCTACAGCAATAAAGTTTAAGCGTCTGAGCTTGCGGAGAATGCAATAAAACCTTTAGAAATTAAAGACGTACCCTTGATAATTTTGTCGTTTCCCTCTTGCTAAGGTCGGATGTGTGAGGGAAAACATTTCTATCTCTGTCGTGTGTCGTTTATATTGCCGAGGCGGCTGCAAGACGACGCCGATGAAAATTCTTGGTACCTCAATGTTATCTCGTGACTCAGGTTCGCGTTTAATATTGCGTTATCATGTAAATGCTAATAAATCTACGACGTAATACTACCTAAACTTGTTAACCAATAAGTACAAGAGTTTTCCAAAGTAATAAGAATGAAGTAAATATACTAAAAGCACTGATGTAATTAATTTTAGAAATACTTTCTTAGATAAAGATAATTTTATAGAGTGGTCTGGATTCTATTTCCACTACTCCAATCTATTTTATGGCTGTGAACCTCGACAATTGCTGAAACTGGTAATGTAAAAAGTTCTTAACAGCGAGACACTTTTTACTGCAGGATAGTGTTCCTTATGTCCCTACCCAAAAGGGGATGGGGTGAGTGAAAGCAGGTTTATGACGAACACGTGCCGACCCGGAGAAGCCGGCAGACAGCCTATGTATTGATCACAGAATATTGGTTTGAATACGCATTTACTGAAAAACATTGTAGTTTTATTATGTTTTCCAGTATTACTGTTAACTAAAATAATGCATACACACCTGTAACTTAATCATTGATTGATTGAAAAAGCATTTACATTAAAAGATATTATTTCAAATGAGTATTAACATTAATGTGGATGACAAAATTAGCTTTCTAAAGAAAACAGACGTGCCCCTCAATAAACAATTTAAAAAAATCGCTAGAGCGATCGCAGTTAGCCAGCCAGAAATAGGATGATTTTTATACCTATACTCATTAAAGCTGTCTACTGTGATACTATTGGACATTGTTTAACTTAATAGAGACTAATCTGATAGATTCAACATATTGAGGGGCGAAAGACTTTAAGCGACATTTCGTCATATATCTTTGTAATTAAGAGTGCGTTTTATTTGGCATTACTATCAACAATTCCATGTTTTAATTGAACTTCAATAATGTTTACCCCATTCAAATAGCTGAAGAAGATTTTTATCATGATACTTTTTCCAAATTTTAAACTTTAAGTCTCTCTCTCCGGTAAAGTTGGAAAAATCGCTTAAACCAAATAGCCTTTTACCCCTCAATACATATTATGTATATGCATCAAATTAAAATCTCACGCTAAAAATACAGTTAGTTAGTTAGTTAGTTACATGTATCTATAATAATTTTCACCTTTATTTCCTTACTCACTTCCTGCGTTTCATTCTCCAATACTGCTAGGACATATCATGGGTCACCTTGGGTTGCTACCGTCATCCGGTCTACTTTAGCCATTAAGCAATGAGGCACTCTGATTCGAAGGGAGGAAGCGTCGTTTTTTCAATACATCTGAGTCGAGCTTTAAGCGTGAGTTCCGATACCTTGAAATACGTCGTCATCGTCAAAGTTTAAAAAAACATTTCCTACATTATATTTGTCAACGGCTGAAGGTGATGGATTGCTAAATTTCTAGTTATAGCTGCCCCCTAGTTTCGGGACTCAGCAAAATTGGTTCCTCGGGGACTTTTCCTCCAATTATCGGTGACCGCTCGGGTCTGTATTGTTGATCGGTATAAAATATACGAACGAAACGAAAAGTTCGCTTTGTGCGCACCTTACGTATATTGGAGCGATAAGGGTAAACAAATTGCAATACTTGTGGCTCTTATTACACGTCACATCCATCATGGTACCCCTTAGTGTAAGATTACCTAGCGATTGGAGTCTCTTCAACGGTATTGCATTTTACACCATTAGATTTATTTTTACCGTTGTCTCTTTAAGAATTTTCGTATTTTTTCGTAAGATTTTTCTTACATACTATATGCTCTAGAGAGAGATATCATAAGTACTAAATATTCAATATAAAATTTAAGTTGAATGCCACTCAGATTCTATGATTACATTGAAAGGCATTTAATTGTGTATCCGCGTGTGCTCGCTAACTGTTGTCAAAGAAAACTATTTTATTCTATAAATTTATCAAGGGTCTTTCTAAAAAGCGAGCCAAATAAGCTTTATGAGGGGCTGTTTTCAGTTGCAAATAATAAAAAAATGTAATCGACAGTGTGACGTCACAGGCCACTGAGCTGGAGCGAACGCGTCAGGCACCCATAGCGCTCCGCAAATACGAGAGATAGCCTCGTCCGGAAATTCAATCAAGCTCGCACGGAGATTCGATCAAGATTAGGGTAATTAAAATGCCTAGCTTTTTTTCCTAAACACGTTGTCGACCGACCCCAATATACCCTGGATCTACGAATGAGCCTGAAATTCGAGTTCAAATCCCCGAAGTAATTTCAGTTAGAAATTCGTTGTATTTGTTCTTGGAATGATATTGCTATTAATAATAACGTAGAGTTCTTGTCGAGCGATTTTAATCACTCGCGCCGTAATGGCGCTTACACAGAGAGATGACTTTTTAATTACCAGCTCGTTTCACACATGAGTCGGATATTTATCAGGAGACGCGAGACCGAGGTGACTCTCCACTTATTTATTGTCCAATGTAGAAATTCAATATAGAAGTGAAACGACAACGCGGTGGAAGGTAATTAAAAATACGTCACTCGCAGCCGACCTTTCAATTCGAGCATATGTCGAAATTCGGAACGAATGAATCATTTCCCTTTTATATTTGTACGTATGCAATACTGGAACTGCGGGTAGCATTATTGCTTTAAACTTACACGTTCCTCTGCTATTTTAAATTATTGGATTATATCACCATAATTTTTTTTTTTTTTGTAATAATAATATTTATTCAAGCCTCTTAAAATACAAACACGTACAAAAATTCTTAACACTAGTATAATAATATACATGGCTTTTGTATGAGGTATACAATAACAATATTCCCTGACTTTTATGCTAGGAAAACCTGTGTTACAAAAGTCAGTGGTTAAGTGCTAGGTCACCAGGTAAAGAAAGTTAACCAGGAAGAACGATCTGTAAGAATATAGTACGCGTGTGTGTGTGTGTGTGTGTGTGTGTGTGTGTGTGTGTGTGTGTGTGTGTGTGTGTGTGTGTGTGTGTGTGTGTGTGTGTGTGTGTGTGTGTGTGTGTGTGTGTGTGTGTGAGTGAGTGAGTGTATGTGTGTTAGTGTGTTAGTGTGTTTGTGTTTTTATTTTATTTCATTATTTTTGTAACCAATATTATCGATAAATATAATAAAAATATACCAATAAATGTTTTCAATATTTATCGAATTTAATTTTGCTATCAAGATCTTATTACAATATCAATTATACAGTTTTCATTGTTGAGATCACACGATTTTGTCTTGTTTCTAATACTAATAATATCGATATAATACGTAGTTGGCAGACTTATCCGCTTGGCTATTTCATCGCTGGGCCATATTATTCTACTAGTGAGAATATTTTAGTTTATTTAATTATGTTTCTGCTGCATCCTGAAGGGAAATATTGGCGAAAACGAAACTTTATAGTCCGAATTTAGTGTTTAAAAACTAATTTACGAAAAAATCTAATTCCTTTCTTGGATGTGTCAGTTTTGAGTTGATATTAATGCAAATAATATTATTTGGAGAGAAAAGAACATTGACCTCGGTAATATATTAGTTAGGGAGCGCATCTGGCCACTGTAGAGTAGTGCCAGAGATCTGATTTATTTTGCGAATCCATCACTCGGCCTCTCTCAGCCGAGACGTTTTGTCTCACTTTAAACGCGAATTCTAGTCTTAAATTGACCAATACTATATAATTATACAATATTTATATATAATATTCAGGTCAGTACTTAAGGGTTCAAACGAAATGTTAAATGTATTTCTAATTAATACTTAACTGCGAACTAATAATTATTACCAAACTTATATTTGAGTAGCCTGTAAAACAGAGTGTATACTGTGTGTGACAATCAAAGTACAAGTATATTCTATCGCATACGTCATAGTTTCACTTGTCTGATTAAATTCCCGGTAGTCGGCGGTGCGATCTAATTTGGCGTTAGTGGCACAAATCCACTTAAAATTTAAATGTATTTTAGAGTTCAAATCGAACGATATATTAAATCAGGCTATTTTACATTAATGATGTTGAAAATATTTAGCTGCACACAATTTGCTAGATTTCCAGATCGCAATTTGCATGTTAAACGTCAATTTGATGGCGATGCGTCGAGCCCTATCGCTGAATATTAATAGGACGACGTGATTTTGTTTTACTTTGTGGAAACTCGATTATGATGCAAAGTAGGTAATTTTATTGTGAGACATGTATAGAAAGATCCTTTCCCGCATCGCACCATAAAAATCGTGCACTACCATCAACATTAATTTACAATTAAATGGAAATTTCTGAAGAAAAAATTAACTTTATCGCAAAAATTAAAACCATTCAGATACGCACGGACAGAGACGCCATATTTTGCTAATTTAGTTACAATAACAAAATCATTTACTAAATCTTCTTTTGAGTGTAAAATTCGGTGCTATATTTGAACAGTGCTTAAAATCACGTGTTTATCAAAATTCTTAAAAAAAAATTCCTAAGAAATTTGAGATAAATTTAGATAGCTTCATCAAGAATAAATTCTAACTTATTCAAAAGTTTAGTTTCCTTACTAGGTTAGTTAAATAACAAATTCGTGAACCATGCTTTTGGCAAGCGTGAATTTTTCATACGAACGCCCCTAAGCTAGTCGTAAATGGTGTTTACTTCTCGAGGGAGAGGTCAACTAGTATTTAATCTAGCGTGAATGATTTATAGATGCTTTGAAATATCCTTAATCCATTGCCATCGAAACTTGCACTTGTAAAAACAATATCAGCACATTTGTTTTTATTTAAATAATTCCTATGAAAAGCGTTAATTTCAATTCTTATTTTTAATACTAAGAACATACTTTGTATCTTAATTTGTTGGTTATAATATGCGCTCATCGTTTATCGGATTGAATTGAAAGTATGTGCTGTATGTCGTTATTACCACTTTAAGAAAGGTTTCTGGCACATTGCTACCAATGAACAATACGTGATGTGCTATGCGTTTCGATAAATGATATAGTTTTTATAAATAATGCCGCTATAATGATGAAATTTAGAGTAAAATTATTACATAATGTAATTTAAATTAGCAAAGAAACGCGACAAACTATGGCTTGAATTCTCTAGGTAAAACGAGCACTTCTGTCAACTATATTGAAGCAATATTCGTATTAATTTTCAGAAAATATTCTGTTCTTAGTGAAATTACCTAAAATTAAGCACCTGATCCTAGGGGGAGGAACGAGGAATGCGGGGCGAGAGGGGAAGCAGAGGGGACAGTGACGGCGGCTTTGGCTAAAATTTACCTACTTGCTTTAATTAGTCTCGTGTAAGCTTACCGCCGGTCATTTTTCTTGTTTAGTCGTAATTGATAAAGGGCGCGTGGCAACTCCAACAGGCCACATCAAACGACCTACACCCAAAAGTATCAGGTTAAATCCCTTTCATGATTTATATTGTTTGCTTTAAAACAATGTATCATTTTCGTGGTTTACTCGTGGGAGTCAATAAAAATTACTAATTTATTGCCCTCGTTTTTTTTTTCTAGTACAACTTTCAATTCGGCACATTCAAAGGTCATAGCGATGTACGTTTTCGTGTTCGTATGTGTGCATTTACAATTTGTATAAAATTTTCATTCGTCTAGGCTTTTAAGTGGATTGAATGAAAATATTAACAAATTGGCCTGCAGCTGGATTAAACAGTAAATTCTCATATCCTCATATTAACATTTCCCCTTCAGGGAAGGGTGACTGGCCCTGCGTTGGGGATGCAACCTCAGCAATTGCGTTAAATCAGCGACTTTATTGGATTAACGTCGTATCATATTCACATACGGAGTCTAGTTTAAAATCACTTTAAATTTATCAGCTAGTTTCAACGAATTTATGTTCGACTTTTAGATGAGTAAGTATATGCAATAAATTGACTTATAAGTTTTCTAAGGGTGATCGATAAGGTCGAATGATTTGATTTGGTCGCAAGCCTGAATTGCGGAGTTTCTTTTCGAGGGAGACGCCCGTGCCTACAGAACTGTCGCAAGACCAATATCGAGGGGGAAATTAGTTTATGTAAAATGTAGAATAGAAACGAAAAAATCTCTGCTGAAGGAGAAGTTTATTCGGAATATTGGAATCAAATCGTTTAACGTTTGATGTTGAACTTTCTGCAATATTTTTATGAGATCTGTAACTAAAAAACTGTAACTTGGTTTCGTTGGTTTTTATTTTATTTATATTTTTTCCCTGCAAAATACAAAACTATTTTTGTAAATGAAGTAGAAACATTAGAAGTTTTATACATTTCATTAACAGTAGACAATCATTTTGGTTTACAGTTATATGTAGTATATATAAATAAATATAATAATAATATATATTATATAAATAAAGTGGCATACTACTTCACATACTACTACAATTCTAAAAATTCATTTATATCTATGTCATACCGAATAAATTTTCAATAATGTTATGACCAGTACATTTTCTGGTACTTTTACTTATTTATTGCGTAGATGGGTGAACGAGCTCACAGTCGAGCTGATGTAAAGTTGATACCGGAACCCATAGGCATCACGATGTTAATGCCGTCACTCATCTTGAGATATGAGCTTAAAGTCTCAGTTGTATTGGGTACCGGCCTCCCATCTTTTAAACCGGATCACATGACTACAGAAATAGCCAGTCGATAAGTGGCGGTTGGCGATCGAACTGCACTGATATGATACTCAGGAAACGCTACTGGCCATTCACCTGAGAATCACGGGATCACTTTTTACGACACTCGCGCGTAGAGATAGACTAGTGCTATTCTAGGCTATACAGGCGACGTTTATCTTGTCTTTGCTCACCACTAGTTATTAAAATTAAAATAAATTTATTAAATCGTTTGCTTTTGCATGTCAAAGGACTTACTGGTTGTTGACTGCTAGATTAACAGTTTTTATTTTAATTTAGGATAAGTCTAACAAAGAACAAGCGTAATAAAATACATAGCCTATTTCCGTAGATCCGAATAATTTCCGCATACAAATAATACAGTAGTCGAATTGACAGTATGCTATCTGACCAGTAAATGTTGCTGAATGTGACATTGAATAATTTAGGAGCATTCATTTTGCGTGCACAATATTAAATTGGGTTTAAAATAGGTAGTTTATAATTGTTTATCATAATGTGAGAACATTTTTGAAACATTCAACTTCAGAAATAAGTTCTAGCAACTAATTTTAAGTTAAAATGAAATAATTAAAGGTTTTTATATTACTTTTATTCATTTCAAGGGAATTCTTCACTTGTAGTGTTTGGGCACAAGGCTTCAGCGCCATTCGTTTTCAGGGCTGGTTGCATCGGCAGGTGAGTTATTGTTGACTGTTGACAAGTATTCACTTGTTTTTTCAAACAAGGTTTGCGGAAAGTTATCACCGATGGGCAGCGGTTTGGCTCTGCTCCTAGCACTGCTGATGTCCATGAGCGGCGGTAATAACTCACGATCAGATGGGTCGCATTGCTGAATGAGGTGGGATAAGTGTTGGAGCGAGTCGTTGTCGTATCGTCTGCCGGGATGGACCTGACCGGAACGGCTTACAATTTGTCGGCGGAACAATATTACTTTAAAGAGGGCCGCTCTATCATCGGCGCGATTCTGTGCATGCATGTCTTCCCTGACGAGGCCATTAACCGAGCGGAGTGGCTTTGAATGGTGTTAAATGCATTGGCAATGTTTTTGGACACTCGCCCCACGTTGGTGATCGCGTGGCACTACTTTACTACGGAGCCCCCGTGTACCACCGTGTAGCACCGGTTTACTTTACTTACCGGCCTTACTTTGAGAACAAGCCGGTTATATGCACTGGTCACGATGGCGCCATGCTCCACTCTCCAGTCGAGCGCGGTTTTTCTAGGGGTCGATTCTTGGCCTCTCTTTTTCGACCTCCGCGACGGTGGAGAGCCGCGTCCCGTCGAAGGAGCGATTAAAGTACGGAGGCTCCAATCACGGCTGTGTGTACTGGAGACGCGTTCTCGCTGTTTGGCAGTTTCGAACCGTCGAGGCGGTGCGCCCGATCCTCTCGGACTGAACGAACTGCGACCGACGGCGTCTCACCTTCCGGTTGATGTAAGTGCTCACTGGTACACCCATAGCTTCGGTCGCTACTTACAGCGCGTCGCCTGGAGGGGACCGATTATGGGGTGCCACCATTGTGACTGCGCTGTGTTCGCGTCTTGTAAGTAGGACTTGTCGCTACTAATCTTCGTGCCTACGGTCCTCAGCAGCGACGAGTCCTGGAAGGCCATGCTCTATTTCTACGAGTCCACCATCTCGAATAAGGAGGCGGCGAAACGAGAGAGCGAGAGCTCATCCCTCTGAGCACTGTATCGGAACTGCCAACCCAGAGGACGCAGAAGGGCGTTCGCCCAGCTCCCGCTCCTGTCAGAGGCTACCTCGCCCTCCAAAGACAACGGGGTGACCTGAAAGTGCGACCTGTAGTTCTACAGAATTTCGTACCATGCTCGTATGAAGTAGAAGTACAATAGGTCATAGTAACTTAAGCACAACTTGCAATATTATTCATAAAATGTTCTTTCATTGCGACTGATTGCTTGGCTTGCAGTCAAAGTTAAATGCTAGTGTAATTTATGACATTTCTACTCATCACTCCCAGAGTGAGGACAGATTGGATGGTTTTCAAGATATAGAACTATTACTAAACGAAAATTGTTCATCGTCAGTTGTACACATTTTTATCTATACTTCGATCCAAATCATTTTGAACTCGAAACTACTTTCACGCTAAAGCTTGTGTTACTTTTTTGTATTTTTCGTTTCACAAAACATATCTCAATAATGAAATCCATTGTATTTATTAGATGTACAGTAAATTATGCAAAGTCGTGGCTCTCTGCCAGACGTAAGGCTGCATTCAGACGCAGACTCGGTGCATCCAATTATATCTCAACCCTAAAATATGAAACGATGTGCTCCGAATATAAATTACTTTAATAAATCAATATACGTTTAAATCTAATGGATTGCAAAAAAATAAATTGTTTTTGTTACCTAGGCTTAATTAAGTGAATTAAATAAAAAATTATCTCAGTCCGAGCTCAACGCTGCCTTCACGTTTGAATATTTAGATACTTTATATTCCCAGACATTTTCACAAGTTTTCGCTTCAAACCGCAGCAGCAAACGAACTTTTCGCGTTTCCCGACCGCGGCCTATGTAAATGTTATGTTACAAACAAATTTTTAGAACTTGAAATTTAAGTCAAGTTGCAACTAAATTTTGTCACACGAATCGTTAGATTGAGGTTCGTCTTTTAATATTAATGTATGTACAAAGATAAAACAAAAATCAATATGAAGTTTTAAAATACCCGTTGCCTAAAAAGACAAGAAGACGGAGGTTTAATTCATGAATAACTTGCATGGTAAACGTATCAATTTCAGCTGGATTTAATATATCTTTTGAGGAGCGATTTCAATTTGATTTAATATATAAAAAGTGCGCGTGCGAGAAGTGAAAGTTCTTTTGCGGTGTGTAGTACTGTGGTTTTCTTCATTTTTCATCCTTAAATCAAATTTCTCTAAAATGTTATAGAGAATGCTGTATATAAGAGAAACGACCTCTTCACCATTTATATTTAATATACCTATTTTAAACTATAAATAGAAAAAATATATTATTTTTAAATCCCTCATTAAAAATAAAATTGTTAATATGTTACTGCCAATTACAGACGCAATGAGAAACTAATAACAAGCCATCTAGTGGCCGACGCCCGTAAACAGAATGTGTCTAAGAGAAACGACTTGGTGGCTTTGACCTTTCGCTCTTTCCACGATCCAGTAGTTCCCGAGACGCTCCGTCTATTTTCTCACTCCCGCTCTTCCTAAATTGTATCTTTTCTCTCTAGCTATAACGAATCTATTGCGAGTTAAATTTTACTCTCAACGTGCCTAAAGAAGTTTCAATTACAAAAAAAAGGAGCACTATTACAATTTAAATAGTTCAGAATTGTATTTTTTTCTATTTGTACATAGGCAAAGATAAAACCGTTCTATGGCTAGTTACATTCAAATTAAATCATATTAAAATTACGTTTTATTTGTTAACATGATATAATTGAAATGGAATTATTAGAGAGCGTGCATTAATTTGATGTTTAGTGTGGACAAGTAATTTTCTTTGTTAGAGCAACTAATGATATAAATTTTATGAAAGCGCACTACAACCTAGGTTCCGTCTGGACCGTTCTCAAGTGCTATTAGCAACGTTGTCAGAAACTTGAATGAGGAAACTTCGCTGGTGTCCATTACGTGTCTTATGACTTCATATCGCGCAGGGTGATCGATCGAAATTTAATTTTATTAGTGGTTTCAATTATGATTAATGGTCATACTGTTTAACGCGTTTAGGGGTAAATTAACAAAATCTTGTATCGTGTCATACCTACTTGCAGAATAAAATTTCTTCTTTCTTATCCCACTATATGGGATCGGTCTAGCACTTCTCCTTCCTCCTATCTTATCCAGGCCTATCATATAGGTAGGAAGGCAAAGCGGCTTGGCTATGCCCCTGGCATTGCTGACTGACGTCCTCGAGCGACGGTAACCACTCACCATCAGGTTGGCCGAAGGCTGGTCTGCTTACAAGGGCAATAAAAAAATGTCAAATCGGCATTGACTTTTTTTACTAGTGGCAGTTTTGATGTGAAAATTTTATTCATTGATTAATTTTTTGTATTTATTAAGTACGTTTAAAGAATGCGAACAAACGTGCCATATATAGGGTAGGTACCTGGTAGGACCTCTTGTGAGTCCGCACGGGTAGGTACCACCACCCTGCCTATTTCTGCCGTGAAGCAGTAATGCGTTTCGGTTTGAAGGGTGGGACAGGCGTTGTAACTATACTGAGACCTTAGAACTTATATCTCAAGGGGGGTGCCGCATTTACGTTGTAGACGTCTATGAGCCAGTTGGGCGGTGAGCTCGTCCAACCATCTAAGCAATAAAAAAAATACCATTCTTTCGTATATCCTCTTTCACCCAGTCCATGCAATTTTTCTTAGGAGAATTACTTACAGGATAAAATATTACATAATGTCACAAGTATAACTAAGCTATGATTTTTCGAAATTAAGATCGAAAATCACAGAGCCAAAGTCAATATGTACAAATTATGATTGCTGTAACAAACAAACAATCCCTATATGTATGTGCAAACACATCCATGTGTATGTACATATTTTATAATACAGGAGAGAACATTACCGAATCCACATACCCCTGGAGGATTAGTCCAATATTACCATGTGATGGAACGCGTAATTGGTTTTTTGTTTCTATGGAAATTCCACTGATGTTTTCATTATTCGAACGAAAGGTACCGGAGGAATTCAGGCACTACGTTTTAATACGTTTTTGATGAGGGCATTACCGCGACTTTTCCCGTGTGAGCAAATCTTTTTTTTTGTATGCAACCCCGCCATGATACTCGGACTTTAAACTGATTTTTTAGTTTATTAAAACAAAAAAATACTTTTTTTTCAGATATCATAGTGTGAATACATCAGTTTAACGTTCCATATTAAAACTATTCACAGTCTAATTTATTATTGAAGAGGATTTGAATCCTCTTCAATGGTCGAAGGGCGAGCATCAATGTGGGGGATAGTACAATGATATCTGTCCCTAGTTAGTCGCCATGGCAAAGCAGTGTAATGCATGAATTAACTGTATATATTGGTACATTATTTTGGGGCATCTTTTTTAAAATATTGACATACAACATTTCTTTAATTGAAATTTGCTTATATATTTGCATATATTATTATATTAATGCGGATTTGGTAAACAGTATTTTTTTATTGTTCTAGAAAATTTTCCAAGATCGCGGTACACTTAGTTTCCCTTTTTTTATTGCTTAGATGGGTGGACGAGCTCACAGCCCACCTGGTGTTAAGTGGTTACTGGAGCCCATAGACATCTACAATGTAAATGCGCCACCCACCTTGAGATATAAGTTCTAAGGTCTCAGTATAGTTACAACGGCTGCCCCACCCTTCAAACCGAAACGCATTACTGCTTCACGGCAGAAATAGGCGGGGTGGTGGTACCTACCCGTGCGGACTCACAAGAGGTCCTACCACCAGTGATTACGCAAATTATAATTTTGCGGATTTGATTTTTATTACACGATGTTATTCAATCGTCGTATTAAGTCGTATTAAGTCAATCGTGAACATTTGTTGAGTACGTATTTCATTAGAAAAATTGGTACCCGCCTGCGGGATTCGAACACCGGTGCATCGCTTCAACACGAATGCACCGGACGTCTTATCCTTTAGGCCACGACGACTCGTTGGCGTAAGTGTATCATTTTTGAAGGAGCATACTATGAAGATGATACAATAAACTTAGATGAATCGAATCGATATGATCTCGAGGTGGGTGGCGCGCTTACATTGTAGATGTCTATGGGCTCCAGTAACCACTTAACACCAGGTGGGCTGTGAGCTCGTCTATCTAATCAATAAAAAATATATATATAAGCAATAAAAAAATCCAATAATAAATAAAAAAAACGCTTTTCCGGAATTGAGATCAGTTCTCGCCGTGAATTCTCATTTTTGTCCTCTAACGAATGAAAACCAGTGCCACGAAATGGTAATTTTTAGGTATTTAGAAACAATAAAGGAGTTCACTGAAGCCATATCTGGTGAATAAAGTGGTGCTCGATAGAATTCTTTGAGTTTTTGAACAAAAAATCGTTCACATTGATGGCTTTGTGCGAACACGCATTATCGTGATGCCAAATCTAAGAATTCTTTTTCCACAATCCTGGTCTTTTTTGTCCAATTTGCTCTTTTGAATGCCGCTTAATGCTCAAATATTATTTTTTATTTATCGTTTGACCTTCCGGCAAGAATTTCTAAGGTTCTAAGGTCTCAAGTAACTATACTTGAGACCTTAGAACTTGTATCTCAAGGTGGGTGGCGCATTTACGTTGTGGATGTCTATGGGCTCCAGTAAACACTTAACACCAGGTGGGCTGTGAGCTCGTCCACCCATCTAAGCAATAAAAAAAAAAAAAAATAAAATTACGAGTGCTCAAAACCGCGATAATCAAAGAAAACAATCAAAATGACTGACTTTTCGACGGCATGTTTTTTTCGGTTTCAATTCAGTTGGAATGTGCCACTCCGAAGCTTGTCGATTAGTTTGCATGTCAAACTCGTAAACTCGAATGATGATATGAACTTTTATGAATGTTGGCTCGGGATTGTCTCGTTCTAGAATATCCTCAGCGACTCTCATGCAATTGAGTTTTTGGAGAAAATTCGTTTTTTTTGGGACTAGCCGAACAGAATATGTTTCATAAACATTTATTTTAAATTATTTAAAATGGTTCGGATCGACTCGTGAGACAAAGAAAACTTGATGGCGATCTCGATCATATTTAAATGAGAATTTTCAGTTACTATCTCCTTCACTTTTGCGATGTTAACTTTAGTTACAGACGTTGATGGCCTACCAGAGCCAACTTCCATCACATCTCGGCCGCTTTTAAACGCTTTTTACCAATTATAAACACATGTTTTTGATAAAGTTGATTCACCGTAAGTATTCAGTACCAAGTAACATTTTCAGTGACTCCGAATATGACATTCTATTGGCCATTTAAAATTTAAGACAAACTCTTGCTCGACGCTTTTATTCATTATGAAATTTACAATACACACTAGATATGATTTTATTAAAATTGCCACTGTATTTAATCTAATTAACAGATGTAACTCAAACTGAGCAACAAAATTTAAAACAGTTGTGCCAATCTAACAATAACAAAAAAAAGAGTTTAAAACCATAAACAAATCATCCGTTCCTGATACTTTTTTGACTGAATGACCTAGGTTAATTAGTTTTAAACGCTATAACAGATTATCGTTAGCTGTAAGCGTATTATTAATATTAGATTCTCATCTTGTATATTTCAAGCATTGTGTGGGTATCTTTCTGCAGATTCGTCTGCATGGACTACGCATTGTATCTGTGGGCGGAGAATTATGCTCAGTAATGAGATGACAGGTGTTGTAAATTGCTTCCTAGGGCTCAAATTATTTTAATACCGAATGTCTTCAAATTTCATTCATTAGTTGGGGTGCTCTGCCAGCTGGTTGGCTCTTACTTGGAGGCAAGGTCGGTCGAATGTACCGGGTACAGTGGGACCCTTCACCGGTTTTCGGTCGTGCGTGGCGTTCCACAGGGGTCGGCTCTCGGCCCTCTCTTGTGGAATATCAGGTACGACTGGGTGGTGAGGGGCGCCCTCCTCCCGGGTCTCCGCGTTATTTGTTATACGGACGACACGTTGGTCGTGGCCCGGGGGATGATTATAAAGAGTCTGCCCGTTTTGCCACAGCGGGATTGGCCCTCGTAGTCGGGAGGATAGAGAATCTGGGCCTCGACATGGCGCTTAGTAAATCCGAGACCTTTTGGTTTTACGGACAGCGGAGAGCGCCATCTGTCGACGCCCACATCGTGGTTAGAGGCGTCCAGATAAAGGTCGGGGTACAGTTGAGGTACCTCGGCCTCATGTTGGACAGCTTATGGGATTTTTGCGTTGACTTAGCGGGGCTGGTCCCCCGATTGATGAGGACGGCTGGTTCTTTGCGCTGGCTGCTCCCGAATATTGGGGGGCCAGATCAGCTTGTGCGCCGCCTGTACCGAGCCAAGAAGGTGGTGCGATCGATGGCCCTATACGGTGGGCCTCTATGGCGTGAGCCGCACAATCGGGCTGCTATGGCTCGATTCCTGCGACGGCCGCAAAACACCTTTGCCATCAGGGTCATCCATGGATATCGCACCGTCTCCTTCAAGGCGGCGTGTGTGTTGGCGGGGACGCTGCTGTGGGAGGTGGAGGCGGAGGCACTCTCGCTACCGCTACTCGCTTATAGGTTTCGAAGCGAGCTTCGTGCCCTGGGAGTGGCGCGTCTCCTCAAAAGTGAGCTGCGGGCGCGGAAGATCCATTCTCGGCGGTCCGTGCTCGAATCGTAGTCGAGGCGGTTGGCCAACCCCACGTAGGATCTACGGACCGTCGAGGCGGCTTATCCTTTCTTTGATGACTGGGTGAATCGTGGCGCAGAACATCTCACCTTCCGCCTGGTGCAGCTGCTGATTGGGCTTGTTTTCCGCGGTCTGCTCACAACACCATGCAGATCGTTGAGTCTCACATACCCCGCGCGCCCCTTTTGCGCGGGGACCTCGTAGAAGGTTCAGCCCTCTAATCGAAAAAAAAAAAAACTGCGAGTGTACCATATCGCAGAAGGAGGTGGCGGGGTGGGTGAGGCAAAGCTCTCCTTACTACGCAAAAATCAGCCGCTGCCAAGAGTTAAGAGTTCCAGGCTCCACCCACTTTATGCAGGGAGCTGGACCCAGGCTTGGGGCGGCGTGCTTTACACCCCACTTGTAATAGGAGACCGGGTGATGGTAGACCGCGTTTCTCCGACCACTCCGGGGGAAAGTGCAGCGCGGCGCCATCAAGGTGGGCTCCCGGCCCGTCAAAAACGAACGGTGGTCGTGCCGCCGGTCCGTCGTCTGGAGGACGGCGGGATGGATGTAATATACGAGTCCTGGAAGGCGATGCTTGACTTCTGCGAGTCTACCATATCGCAGAAGGAGGCGGCGGAACGAAAGAGGGAGAGCTCTTCCCTTTCCGCACCGATCCGTCGCCGTCGAGCCGAGGGCCGGAGGAGGGATTACGCCCGGACGTCCCGGCCCCTGTAGGTGGCGGCTTTCCCCCGGTGAAGGTCAAGGGGCGACCTGAGGGGGTATAGGGCGCGCGCCGCGCTACCAGCACTCTAGCGCGCTGCCGAGGAGTAATAGAGCGATCGGTTGGCGGTGTATCGCGTCCCGACCCGGCAGGCTGGTTCTGGTCCAGCGGGGTATTCCGGGACACCAGCGGCATCGTCTGGGCGGCCTGACGGGCTGCCGTACCGAGACCGCTGACGTTTCAGAGCTTTCGATTCGCCTCGAAGGCTCCGTCGGCAGGGCGTCCTTGTAGTGAGCTGCACTATCTGGTTGCAGTGTTGACCGCGGTAGCCCCCCTACCTCATCCGGGTTCTGACCTCGAAGGGGATCGGACGCTTGGGTGAAAAGTGCAGGGGGTCGTTTAGCGGGTAGGGCTCTAAAATTCCTTGGGCCCGCGGTTGGCTCCCAACACCTTGCAGATCGTCAAGTCCCACATACCCCCCGCGCCCCCTAGGAGGGGGGACCAGGCAGGAGGATCGGCCACCGGCAGAAAAAAAAAAGGGTTTGTAAAAGTGACCGACAGAGCAGCTTTCGTCTTATTTAACATTAACTATATTAACTATAATATTATAAACTATATTAACTATAACATTAACTATAATAACTATATTAACAAATTAATCTCTATCTAACTATGAAAATTTAGTTAGCATCCGGAGATGTCCGCAAAAAATGAATAAAAAGACGGTCAAAAAGTAACAAAATTCAAAAAATCTTTCTATTTTAAAACTTTCTTTTTTTAATGGCAGAAAGAAACACGGTATTCTACTGTTTTATCATCTCTATTGATTTTTATGATATCGTAACAGGAAAGGAATAATATAATATAATATAATAATTATAAATATATATAAAAATTACAATACTTTTTAATTCGGCAAAACCTACTATTACTAATACTATGGTTTTTTTTTATTAATGAAAAATTATATAAAACTATTTATTCTTATATCCAGATTGATTTATCAGTAATTTATAACGGCTGTGGTTGGGTCGTCTAAAAGCAAAGCTAAAAGTGTCGGTATCAGTTTCAAAACGGGTAAAAACAGGGTGTCCTTAGCTGTTGGAGCCGTATTCCCTGATGTTATTACCGTTGGCTCGCCTGAGCGGATCTACTAACACAATGACCGATGCACGACAAACGCAATATCGCTCATCGCTCCCGCTCAGCTTAACGTGTGGCTTCTATTTACTGGGCTTAGAATGAATTTTTGGAATATGAAACGATTGGACATGTTTCTTGTTTAGCTGTGGCGTGTTGCGTTATGAATGACGTCATAAAATTTTATCCCTATCTACGGACGTCGTGTTGGGTCACATTCATTGCTTTTTGTAATAAACCTTATGCTTTCGTATTCCTCGTTCATGG